>NC_048322.1:5285584-5286296 GCF_013100865.1 Trachemys scripta elegans | reverse complement strand
ACAGGGGCTGAAGCGGCAGTCTGTTTTCCAGCAGCCGTTCCTGAACCTCCACCAGACGCCGGAGCATGTCTGTTTGCTCACGCAGCAGCCCCAGCGTTGCATCCTTCATCCTCTGGTCTTCCTGCCGCCACCTCTCATCTCGAGCGTCCCTCCTCTCCTCACGTTGGTCCCTCATGTCCTCACATTGGTCCCTCCTGTCCTCACGTTCACTGACTTCTTTCCTATAATTTGAAACTGTTTCCTTCCACTCATTCAGATGAGCTCTGTCACTGCGGCTGGATTCCATAATTTCAGAAAACATCTCGTCTCGCGTTCTCTTCTTACGACGCCTTATCTGTGATAACCTTCGGGATGGAGGAGGGAGGCTTGAGGAATTTGCAGCTGCTGTAGGGAGGGGAAAAAAGAGAATTTTTTAAAAAGCTACATTTTGCAGAACAATGCTTATACTCTTTCACGGTGACCAACACTATTCACATTACATAGCACATGTGATTTCTGTGCAAGGTCGCATTTTGCCTCTTAATGCTGAGTGCCTGTGGCTTTGCTGCTAGAGATCACAGGTCTGGGCAACAGAATTCGGCTTGCATGCGGCCATGGTAAGCCATTGTCTTACAGCTTCTGCGCCCTCCTTTCTCACATACCAAGCATAGCTTGTAGAGTGCTGCGGTTTTTCTGTTAACATTCAGCAGCACCAGAAAACAAACTAACCACC
>NC_048322.1:5073596-5285484 GCF_013100865.1 Trachemys scripta elegans | reverse complement strand
CCCCCCCCCCCCCTCCCGCCATGAATTCTCTGGGATGATCACGGTACCCCTCCCCCCACCGCGTGGCTGGTAACAGGGAAGATCCCTGCTAGCCAAACGCGAAAAACTCAGGGCCAATTTCCCATCTGCGCTTGGCTAACTGCAGGGAAGGATTTATTTTCCGCCACAGGCAAACAGCCCAGTAGGAACGGCCACCTCTGCCCCCTTAATTAAGTTCCCGTATTTCAACCAGGTTACCATGAGTGATATCACTCTCCTGAGGATTACACAACAAGATAAAGAACGGATGTTGCTTGAATGCCAGCAAACACCGGGACCATACGCTGCCAGGCTTTGTCAGGCAATGATACCAGATTACTTGCTGCAAGCATGGCGTGGTCAAGTGTCCTACCATGGAGGAGGGAATAAGGATGCACTGCCCAGAAACCTTCTGGCAAGGCTTTCGGAGTACCTCCAGGAGAGCTTCATGGAGATGTCCCTGGAGGATTTCCGCTCCATCCCCAGACACGTTAACAGACTTTTCCAGTAGCTACAGACTTTTCCAGTAGCTGAACTGACCGCGAATGCAAAGTCAGGCAAAGTAATCATTAAAAACCGTTTGCTTTTAAAACAAGTTTTATATTTTAAAAGGTAAACTCACCTGAGGTCCCTTCCATGGGGTCAGAGTCTTGGGTACTGGCTTGGGAGGCTTGGGAGGGTACTTCAGTCAGGGTGATAAAAAGATCCTGGCTGTTGGGGAGAATGGAGTGCTGTGTGCTCTCTGCAAGCTCATCCTCATCCTCATCCTCCTCCTCTCCCCCATCGGCAGAATCCTCAGGCGTCGCTGATGAGACTATCCCCGACCCAGAATCCACGATCACAGGTGGGGTAGTGGTGGCAGCCCCCCCTAGAATTGCATGCAGCTCGGCGTGGAAGCGGCATGTCCGCGGCTCTGACCCGGAGCGACCGTTTGCCTCCTTTGTTTTTTGATAGGCTTGTCTGAGCTCCTTGACTTTCACACAGCACTGATCTGAGTCCCTATTGTGGCCTCTCTCCATCATGCCCTTGGAGATTTTTTCAAAAGTTTTTGCATTTTGTCTTTTAGAACGAAGTTCTGCAAGCACTGAATCCTCTCCCCATACAGCGATCAGATCCAGTACCTCCCTCACGGTCCATGCTGGTGCTCTTTTTCGATTATCAGCCTGCATGGTTACCTGTGCTGATGAGCTATCTGTGGTCACCTGTGCTCTCCACGCTGGGCAAACAGGAAATGGAATTCAAATGTTCGCGGGGCTTTTCCTGTCTACCTGGCCAGTGCATCCGAGTTTAGATTGCTGTCCAGAGCGGTCACAATGATGCACTGTGGGATAGCTCCCGGAGGCCAATACCATCGAATTGCGGCCACACTAACCCTAATTCGAATTGCTAAAATCGATTTTGGCACTACTCCGCTCGTCGGGGTGGAGTACAGAAATCGATTTAAAGGGCCCTTTACATCGAAATAAATAGCGTCGTTGTGTGGACGGTTGCAGGGTTAATTCGAATTAAAGCTGATAAATCCGAATTAAAGTCGTAGTGTAGACCAGGCCTTTAAAGAGGAAAACAACTTAAGGACACAATTTGTGTGACCTTTTTCCCTAGTTAGATTTTAAGGATCATGGAGTTCCCACCTTCTCTTGTTTGCAAAGGAAAGACGTGAGATGTGTCATGAGATACACACACTTATTAATAAGGATTGTGATGGATGCATGACACAGTATTTTATCTTTTAAAAATTCCTGCAACCCATTTTTTTTTTTTTTTTGGTGCTGAGATTCCTTTTCCTTTTGAGGATGATAGCTCTTAGAGGAAGGGTATTTAACCCTTAGGCCAGGTTATGGAATCAACTCAAAACACACATTGTTTTTCTTTTTCTTTTCTCTTTCTTTCTTTTTTTGTTTAATGTATCTTTGGGGTTCGCACATCCACAATTGATGTTTTTCCAACAACTGCTATTTTAGGAAAACTGCTGAGTTAAAGGAGACTTTTCCAAACTGACAGCCCAAAGTCTGCCTCATTCCAACAGGACTGATGTTAGTTCTTGTTAGTGATAGTCATACCATTAGTTCTGTATTTTTATATATATATTCTCTTCAACAAAGAGTATGTCTGAATTCGAAGCCCCAGAACACAGGTCTTGACCAATGTGTAACCCTATTCAGGAATTTATTCATCATGCTGTATTTAATAACTCTAGAGTGCCTTCATGTCTGTAAAACTCTTGATATTCTTGGAAACCATCTCCTTAACATATATATAAAATGCTAACATGGGCATATACAGATTAGGGACACTAATAAGAGATTATTGTTATAGCAGATGTTTTCTGTTGGGGAAATCAACATGGAAGAATGATTGTGGGGTAAGAAAGACCCACTGAGAGAGATTAACTTGAAGAATTGTTAGCCCTCTCAGCTGTAAATAATCATGCCTTCTCCCATGAGTCGGGTAAACTGAGAATGGACAGAAATGACACCAGAACATATGTTTCTGGGAGAATATTCTTGGCAACTAGGTTTCCTTTGTCTGAAACCCTATACCATGATACCAATGTGGGAACTTAGTTGGGGGGATGAAAACTGCGCAGATGCCGGAGAGACACAGATCCAGCTCTTAATCTGACAACAAAGGGCAGTAATGGAGCTATTTATTTCTGTATTCTGTATAGTGCTGTACTAATCTCTGATTAATAATTTTAGATTAAATCATTTCAATTGAGCCTGTTATTTTGACAGTCTCAAGTCGTTAACTCAGACACACAACAACTGGGCATGTTGTCTGTATCCAAGGCATAGTTCATATCAGATTTACCTGGAAGCTCTCAGAGGAGTCACCATAAATTGGAATAAGCTGGAATCGTCATCCACAAACACCAAGGGAAAGGCTGAAGTCCTTCTCCTTTCAGGTCACCTGGGGGTCTAAGTGAGACTGGTCCCCCCTGGGAAGGAGCTCACAATGACATCATCAATGACAGCATATGCCTGTATTCTCTGCCTAATAAAACCTGCTAGTGGGGAGTACTGGGCCAGCTAGGGGCAAAGCTCTTCTTGACCTGCTGCTCACAAACAGGGAAGAATTAGTAGGGGAAGCGAAAGTGGATAGGAACCTGGGAGGCAGTGACCATGAGATGGTCGAGTTCAGGATCCTGACACAAGGAAGAAAGGAGAGCAGCAGAATACGGACCCTGGACTTCAGAAAAGCAGACTTTGACTCCCTCAGGGAACAGATGGGCAGGATCCCCTGGGAGAATAACATGAGGGGGAAAGGAGTCCAGGAGAGCTGACTGTATTTTAAAGAATCCTTATTGAGGTTGCAGGAACAAATCATCCCGATGTGTAGAAAGAATACTAAATATGGCAGGCGACTGGCTTGGCTTAACAGTGAAATCCTTGCTGATCTTAAACACAAAAAAGAAGCTTACAAGAAGTGGAAGATTGTACAAATGACCAGGGAGGAGTATAAAAATATCGCTCAGGCATGCAGGAGTGAAATCAGGAAGGCCAAATCACACTTGGAGTTGCAGCTAGCAAGAGATGTTAAGAGTAACAAGAAGGGTTTCTTCAGGTATGTTAGCAACAAGAAGGTGGTCAAGGAAAGCGTAGGCCCCTTACTGAATAGGAGAGGCAACCGAGTGACAGAGGATGTGGAAAAAGCTAATGTACTCAATGCTTTTTTTGCCTCTGTCTTCACAGACAAGGTCAGCTCCCAGACTACTGCACTGAGCAGCACAGTATGTGGAGGAGGTGACCAGCTCTCTGTGGAGAAAGAAGTGGCTCAGGACTATTTAGAAAAGCTGGATGAGCACAAGTCCATGGGGCCGGATGCGCTACATCCAAGGGTGCTAAAGGAGTTGGCAGATGTGATTGCAGAGCCATTGGCCATTATCTTTGAAAATTCATAGCAATCGGGGGAGGTCCCGGATGACTGGAAAAAGGCTAGTGTAGTTCCCATCTTTAAAAGAGGGAAGTAGGAGGATCCAGGGAACTACAGGCCAGTCAGCCTCACCTCAGTCCCTGGAAAAATCATGGAGCAGGTCCTCAAGGAATCAATTCTGTAACTACAGGGGTGAGAGTGATTGCTGAGCCCAGACTAGAAGTAGGCTAGTCTGGCAAAGAAGTTCATTGGAACATCTCTGAGGGTGAGATTTACCTGCATTTAATTTCTACTGTATTAGGCATAGACTTGCGTGTTTCATTTTATTTTGCTTGGTAATCACTTTGTTCTTTCTGTTATTACTTGGAACCACTTAAATCCTATTTTTTGTATTTAATAAAATCACTTTTTACTTATCAATTAACCCATAATATGTATTAATACCTGGGGGGACAAACAGCTGTGCATCTCTATCAGTGTTATAGAGGGCGAACAATTTGAGTTTACCCTGTATAAGCTTTATACAGGGTAAAAGATTTATTTGGGGTTTGGACCCCATTGGGAGTTGGGTATCTGAGTGCGGGAGACAGGAACACTTCTTAAGCCATTTTCAGTTAAGCTTTCAGCTTGTGGGGGATGTGGTTTAGACTTGGATCTGTGTTTGCAGCAGGCAAGCGTGTCTGGCTCAAACAAGGCAAGGTTCTGAAGTCCCAAGCTGGCAGGGAAAACAGGCTCAGAGGTAGTCCCAGCACATCAGATGGCAGTCCCAAAGGGGTTTCTCCAATCCAACCCATCACAAGGGCACAGCACAAAAGAGAATTATTTCAATGTAGGCATGGAAAGGACCTTGAGAGGTCATCTACTTAAGCCTCCTGTGATGAGGCAGGACCAAGTATGCCTAGATATTCCCAGACTGGTGTACCTCTAACCTGGTCTTAAAAGCCTCCAATGAAGGAAATTCCACAACCTCCCTTGGAAATCAATGCAATGCAAACACAGACCAAAACAATGCTGTACACTCACAAGCTGGGCTTGGGGTTAAGGGGAGAGGCAAGAATTCAAACAATCTGGGTTCAGTTCCCAGTTTTGTCCCAAATTCTCCATGCAAACTTGAGCAAATTACTTCAGTTCTCCAAGCCTCAGTTTCCCCATCTGTAAAATGGAGAGTAGCCTCCCACCATTTGCCTATTTAGCCTTTGAGCTTTTTGTGGCCACTCTGTCACTGTGGGCATGTCTACACTGCAGTGAGACACCGGTGGCTGGCCCGTGCCCGCTGACTTGGGCTCACACGGCTCAGGCTGTGGGACTGTTTAATTGTGGTGTAGATGACCTGGCTTGGGCTGCAGCCCAAGGTCTGGCACCTTCCCATCTCGCAGGGTCCTACAGCCCAGCTCCAGCTGAGCCCAGACATCTACACTGCAATTAAACAGCCCCTTCGCCTGAGCCCTGTGAGCCTGAGTCAGCTGGCATGGGCCAGCTGTGGGTTTTTAATGGCAGGGTAGAGATACCCTTGGTGTCTGTTCAGCACCAGTCACAATGGGGACCCTGATCTTGATCAATGTCTGTGCAGAGCCCTGCACAACAGGGGGCCTGACCTCAGTCGGGGGCACTGCAACTCCCAGCATTACAGGATCCCTGATTTTGGTTGGGATCCCTGCAGTACCTGACAAAATGTGGGGGCAGGATCTCTGTCATGGTCTGTGCAGTGCCCAATAGTGATGGGGCATGTTCTTGGTCGGGGTCAGTGCAGGGCCAGGGCCCAACGGGGACACAGATCTCACTCGGGGTCTCTGAAGTGCCCAGCAAAATGGAGGCAGCAATCTGGGCTGCAGTCGGGCACTGCCTGGCACAAGGGGGGCTGTAATCTCAGTCCAGGTCTCAGTTTTACCAGGCAGAACAGGGTCCAGATCTCAGTTGGGGTCTCTGCAGCTCCAGGAACAACAAGGTCCCTGATTTTGTTTCCCGTCTCTGCAGCATCTGGCACAATGGGAGCCTGATTCCACTTCATGTTGATGCAGGGCCTGGCACAACAGGGGCCCGGAGCTCAGTCAGGGTCACTGTAGCACCCGGCACAACAAGGTCCCTGCTCTCTGTAGGGATCTGTGCAGTTCCTGGCACAATGAGTGCCCCAAACTTGGTCAGGGTTTGTGCAGTGCCCAGCACACTGGGGAACCTGATATCAGGCAAGGCCTGAGCCATGCTCAGTATGATAAGATCCCTGATCTCAGTCAAAAAGAACAGGAGTACTTGTGGCACCTTAGAGACTAACAAATTTATTTCAGCATGAGCTTTCATGGGCTACAGCCCACTTCTTCGGATGCATAGAGTGAAACACACAGACAGAACATGAAAAGGTGGAAGTACACATACCAATTGTAAGAGGCCAATCAATTGAGATGGGCTATCAGTAGCAGCAGAAGAAAAAACTATGAAGTGATAATCGAGATGACCCATAGAAGGTGTGAGGAGAACTTAACATGGGGGGAAAAAATTTCAATTACTGTAATGACCCAGTCTCTGTTTAGACCTAATTAATTGTGTCTAATTTGCATATTAATTCGAGTTCAGCAGTCTCTCTTTGAAGTCTGTTTTGAAGTTTTTTTGTTCATGTTTTCTGTATGTATAAATATCTTCTGTCTGTGTGTTTCACTCTATGCATCTGAAGAAGTGAGCTGTAACCCACGAAAGCTTATGCTGAAATAAATTTGTTAGTCTCTAAGATGCCACAAGTACTCCTGTTCTTTTTGTGGATACAGACTAATACGGCTGCTACTTTGAAACCTGATCTCAGTCAGACACCTGGAGAGAAAAGCAGGAAGATTTTCAAGAATTTGATATCAGTATTTCAGAACTGAGGAGAAAATGGGGCGCAAACTAAATATTTGCCCACATAAGAGAGAAGCACCAACATTGCGGTAGTTTTTATGTCACCATTCAACAGTTCAAGAGAAAAGAGGAGAAATTTGAGGGGATTAAACAGTGATACTCAATCAACAACAGAATGGGATGGATTCTTCTTGCCTCACATTCACATGGCCGGCAGGGAGCCCTGGTTGATGTCACTTTCACAGGGGAAAGGAGTGGGGCTAGAGTCAGAAGGTCACTGGCTGTGGGTAGGGGCTGGCTGTGGGGTTTGGGAATGTGACTAGCAGTAGTGGGGGGGGCTGCTGGGTTGGGCAGGGTGGGGGAGGGGAAGTAGCTGGGACTGGGCAACCTGGGGCTGGGCAGTCTCCGTGGGGGATGCTTGCTCCTCCCTTCCTGGGCCTTTCCATGCCCTGTTGCCAGCAGAGAGTGCCCGTCCCCCCCTCCCAGCCCAGCCCAGCAGTATCCCTGTCTCAGGGATCTCCCAGCCTCTGCCCATTAACCCTCTTCCCAGTTCAGAAATCACTCAGGGGAATGATTTCCCACCTAAACAAGGACAAATCACTGTAGGTAAAAATGGGGGGAAACACCCCAAACCTGAGATTTGAACTGGACATTGGCGAAGTGGAGAGAAAATGGGACACAATCGGGGGAGAGAACAGAGACCTTCTCAGGGATTTGAGGGAAGGGGGAGGGTCACCCTGGATGTGGCTCGTTGCTCTCTAGAGAAAGGGGGCAGGGCTGGAAAGGATGGGGGGTCCCCATGGGAAGGAGCAGCGGTAAATCCGAGGGGATCTCAGCCCCCCCCCTTTCCCCCCCCCCCCCCGGGGGGCACCCGCCCCTTCCTCCCCCCCCCCCCCCCCCCGGGCCATGTCCGGGCTGCACAGACATTTTCCATGTAAAAACAACAAGGAGTCTGGTGGCACCTTAAAGACTAACAGATTTATTAGGGCATAAGCTTTCGTGAGTAAAAATCTCACTTCTTCGGATGCATAGAGTGAAAGTTACAGATGCAGGCATTATGTACTGACACATGGAGAGCAGGGAGTTACTTCACAAGTGGAGAACCAGTGTTGACAGGGCCAATTCAATCAGGGTGGATGTAGTCCACTCCCAGTAATAGATGAGGAGGTGTCAATTCCAGGAGAGGAAAAGCTGCTTCTGTAGTGAGCCAGACACTCCCAGTCCCTATTCAAGCCCAGATTAATGATGTTGAATTTGCAAATGAATTTTAATTCTGCTGTTTCTCTTTGAAGTCTGTTTCTGAAGTTTTTTTGTTCAATGACAGTGACTTTTAAATCTGTAATAGAATGACCAGGGAGACTGAAGTGTTCACTTACTGGCTTATGGATGTTACCATTCCTGATGTCCGATTTTCCATGTAGTGAAGGATACTGCTCCTCGTAGGAATGTGCTACCGGCAGCACACTCCGATACTTATAGATGTTAGAAGCTGCTATTGATGTAGCAAATGCCGACAGGTAGCCGTTACTTGCACTATAATAGATGTGAAATTGCTACGTGGAGAAATGTGCCATCTGGCGCCAGGGAGCAGCAGCAGGTGAGCGCTGCCTCTGCGCATGCGGGACTCTTTTCCCCCCTCCCCCCCCCCCCGATCTGCGCATGCCCAGAGCCGGGAGACACAAAACTCTTCTCCGGCCGCGGGAGAGGCTCCAACGGCCACGCACGTGCCAGGCAGAGCCACAGCGCCCCGCGCGCATTCGCAGCCCGGCTCGTCAGGTCCCCCTGCCCAACGTCACTTCCTCTCCCGGCAGAGCTAGGAACTACATCTCCCAGCCTGCGCCGAGGGGGGCGCTACCGCCCTCCCCAGCCCAGGTAAGGGAGGGCTCCGGGGTCAGCCTGACCCTTCCCCACTCCAGGGGCTGCTCCCGGCGGCCGAGCGGGGGAGGGGGATTGTACCGACTGGAACAAGGACACTAGCCCAGCAGCGAACCCGAGCATGAGCGCTCCGCGCTGCTACCGTGAGAAGACCCCTGCGCTCGCGCCCGGAAGGGGCGGAGCGAGCGCCGATCGTTGGGCAGAACCCTCAGCCCCTCCCCCGGCTGAGGCAGCACCTGCTGCCCGGACAGCGCGCGAGCGCCCAGCAGCGACACAGGCCCCGCCCCTTCTGCTGCTGGCCCCGCCGGGCGGCTCACCTGGCGCCCTAAGCAGTCACAGGGGGGCGCCGGTTGCGTTGCTCAGGTGGCCTTCGTCTCGCGAGTCCTTCCCCCGGCGCCGCCTGCTCCTGCTGCCCCTGCGCGGGGCTCGCGGCGAGGGGGGCCGGGCACAGAGTCCCCTTGGTCTCCCCCCGCCCCAAGTCTGCCGGGCGGCTCCCCCGAGCCCTCCCCTTCAGTCTCCCTGGGGCCTGGCCCCGCCCACATCCAGCCCCTCAGCCCGGGCTGCGGGAGGGGCGAGGTGTGCTCCCGCCGCAGCCACAGGTGCCCCCTGCCCGGCCCCTGGGGCGTAGCGCCTCCCTGCTGGCTGCTGCCTGCACGGCATCCCTCCTAGCCTCCTGCCCCCAGAGCGCTTCTGCCCAGGGACAAGGCCTGATTCGTGGGTAAGATCTGATTTGTATATTGACCTGACTCTGGGGCTTGGTCCTTCGGGATCAGGAGAACCTCTTTTCTTTTACTGGGGTATTGGTTTTCATAACCATTCGTCCCCATAACAAGTGGCACTGGTGGGGATCCTGGGAAACTGGAGTGTCTAAGGGAATTGCTTGTGTGACTTATGGTTAGCCAGTGGGGTAAAGCCGAAATCTTCTCTGTTTGGCTGGTTTGGTTTGCCTTGGTGTGCAAAGGAACCCCAGCCTTGGGCTGTAACTGCCCTGCTCTAAGCAATTTGTTCCTAATTGGCACTCTCAGTTGGGTCCCACAAAAATCAGCACCCTCCTTTTTTATAGTATCAGTCCTGCCCCTTTGAAAACCAATCCCAGTTGACAAAAAGTCTGTAGGAAAAGCTCTTCCCTGCTGCTTTTCCTCACTTTTTGAGGTTTTTTTTCTTCCTGCTTGATGACTGCTTATTGCTTAAAAGCAAATTAAGCAGAGCACACATTCCTTTGAGACAGACCTGTTTGCCAACTTGTGCTGTGGTTTGCAATCCAAGTTAACATTAGGCCAATGTGTGCTTCTGGGAAATGGAGTTGACCGGGATAAGGAGGTTCCACTTTTGCCAAGGTAAACTAATTTAATGGTTTTAGGAACAGTTCATGTCTGGCGATGATGCAGCATAGCTGGTGCTTCAGAGGAGTCAGTCTATTCTTACTTTGGCATTTAATCCAAATGCCAGTTTTGTTGGGGGGAGGAATGAAATCATACTGTGGTTCACCATGGTGTTTGGATGACTCCTACGGAATCAATTTTTTTTAAAAAGTACCTTTTAGATTGTTCACCTGGCACTGTTTAATATTCATAATCCAACAGGCCTCATGGTTCCTCTTTGCTATTGCATCTGTGTAATCCTGCTGCTCACTAAATAAAAGGCATGATAATGACTTCAGGAAGTTTTGACCCTTCCCAAATCTGATTATCCACTTAAAATCTGAGGCTCTTTTGGAGTGAATCACAATTAATTTGCCTCTACCTTAATTTGATCTCTTGAATGCTTTCTAGGCTTGGTCTGTCAATCATGCTGCTGATGTCCAGTCTAGAATCAGTTGCTGCTACAAGAAATGTCCTAGCTTAGTTTTCTGTTGGTGGAACAATACTACCTCTAGAGATGCCTGGCAAGAGTTCTGGCTCCCTGAGCATGCTCGGTTAAGGTCATCATCCAGAGCTGGTGTTTTATAGAGCATTCTCTTTGAGCAATGGACGTACTGAGTTGGGTCGAGCCTAAAAGCAGAAAAACCTTCAGAATCTGAAAGGGGTATTGCTTCAAATGTTAAAATGCAATGTTAAGTACACTTCCAAATGGCTAAATAGCTTTTTGGGGAGATTTGAGACAACTTTCTTAGTGAAAACTCTCTTCAGTTCACCTTCAATGTAAACTTTAATTTTCATGTTGACATATTTTGCTTCAGCAATACCTTGTCTTCCACCTCCTGATATCACCCATGGAGCCCATAACGGTCAGAGTGGACAAGAGTTTTCCTTTGGCTCAGCAGTAATTTACAGATGTAACCAGGGCTTCTCTCTTGTTGGAGAGGCCTCCATTTATTCTATAACAAAAGATAATGTCAATGGAGAATGGAGTGGGCCTGCCCCTGAATGCAAAGGATACATCATTATTTGATGTTTTTCTTAAAGTCCCAGCTCCTAGAGCTATATAATTAGGTGAGAAACTCAGCTTTCATTAAAAGATAAAGTAAGCTTCAACTCAGATGTTATTTCTACCTTGAGTTACAGATGTGCAAGCTGGAAATCCACCAAAATTATAGGCAGCTATGTAAATGCCTTCAAAAGCAAGGGAAATAAATGTATACATTTAAAACAAAATAGTGTGAGTTCAACAATTTAGCTCTTAAGTTTTCTAGAAAAAAAGACAGAAACATCAGGACCCTACTAAATGAATGAAGCAAGAGCCTCAGCTGTTGCGTAGCTGGAGAAACATGTAAAAGGTGCCAATTGAAATAATCCCTCTGTCCAATGGTATCTGGATGGGGGAAAGCTTATGAGACTTAAAGCACGCAAAGAGGAGCCAGCATAAGTAGGTATGGTGCTGACTTATTTGGTGGTGCCGGAAAGATTCAGATTCTAGCTCTCCAGGGCCCAGGATGGCTTGTGGGCCATTTGACCCATGGCACAGCCCTAGCAGAAAAGCGCCCAGAAGCCAGGGACTCTGGGCAGGAAGGAAGCCAGGTGCCTTTGGTAACTTCATCAGGTGCCTCTAGGCATGAGCCTGACATTTCTATGGTGCAAGGCGCCGCCTCTGCCCCTACTGACCAAACCAGGCGGCGCTTCGAATCAGTGACTCCTCCCCTACCCGACCTCCGAGGCTACAGCTGAGGCCGGTAAACGCCAGCCTCGGCCTCCCTCTCAGTCAGCGTCTTGATTGGCCGACTGGCTGGTCGATCAGCCCCATAAGCAGCCAACCGGAGGCGAGTATGGGCGGTACTCGTCCTCCCCTCTCTACATAAGGGCTGGGGGCGCGAGCTGCTNAAGTCTTGCATCTGAAGAAGTGAGGTTCTTACCCACGAAAGCTTATGCTCCCAGTACTTCTGTTAGTCTCAAAGGTGCCACAGGACCCTCTGTTGCTTCATACGGTTTAACTCATGCAGTTTACTGGGAGGGCGGGGAAGGGGCCTGATAGCCATACAGTTGGGTGCTGTGCTATATGTAGATGAACATCTTATTAAAGAGAGAGATCCAAAGTTGTATAACTTTATTTTAAAATATGTTTTGATACCTGCTGTAGTCAAGAATCAGGGCTTTTTCTTCTTTCCTTTACCCCTCCCCCTCCCCTCCCCCCAACTAAATGCTTCCTGTGCAAAACGTTCTTAGGCTGGCACTTTTAATTTTCTGTGGTTAAGTGTCCAGAGCCAGAAGTCAAAAATGGAAAAAAGCAGTCTGGCTTTGGATCTGACTATTCAAATAGAAACACCGTAATATTTGAATGTGATTCTGGCTACACTCTGAATGGTAACAGTTCAGTTAAATTTGAAGCTAACGATTCATGGGTTCCATCTTTGCCCACCTGTCTACGTAAGTATAAGCAATTGTGTTGAATCTTTTATATGCTAAATGTTTTCATGTTTATTGCTTCTGAGTAGCCATGTTAGAATGATATAAAGTTTGAATGTCTGTGTCCCCTGTTTGTAATAGGCATAACACACACACAAATTTGTATTCAAGCTAATGTTGGGGAGGGGGGTGTGACGTTGTGCAGTCTATATGGTTTTATAAAAAACTTGATAATAAGTCAATATAATGTAACTGAGATAGTTTTAGAGAAAATACGGTAATAAGTGAATGTAAGTAACTGGGATATGCCTCATGCAAAAGGTCTCTTGTAAAGTATCATTATAAAGCTTATAATCTACTGAGTGTGATCATCTGATTTGTATAAATGTACCACTCTTGTATCTAAAACTAGAAATATAAAATGTAACTCTGAGGGCCTATTGTAATTGTGTAAAGTGTGGACCATTAATGATGGTTTGGAATCTTGATGACTCCCATTGTCTGCAGATGGCTGTATTTACCTGTGAGTCTTCCTGTATATGTGTGTGCTGGCAAGTGAGTAATGAAGTCTTGCAGTGACATGTGATCATGTCACCTGAACTGGAATCCATCTTTAACCTGGTGCTTTTCCAGTGAGGGGGGGTGGAAACCCAGAGAGACAAAGAGTTCCCGCCTTATGCAAAAGATATATAAAGGGGGGAAGAGAACAGAGAGAGGGAGAAGCCATCATGAAGAATCCCCTAGCTATCACCTGAGCGGCAACAAGAGCTGCACCAGGGGAAAGAATTGTGCCCAGGCCTGGAAGGTGTCCAGTCTGAGAAAAACTTACTGAAGCATCTCTGAGGGTGAGATTATCTGTATTCAGTTTGATTAGGCATAGATTTGCGCATTTTATTTTATTTTGCTTGTGACTTACTTCGTTCTGTCTGTTACTACTTTGAACCACTTAAATCCTACTGTCTGTATTTAATAAAATCACTTTCTATTTAGTAATTCACTTAGAGTATGTATTAATACCTGGGGGAGCAAACAACTGTGCATATCTCTCTATCAGTGTTATAGAGGGCGAACAATTTATGAGTTTGCCCTGCATACATATGCAGGGTAAAACGGATTTATCTGGGTTTAGACCCCATTGGGAGTTGGGCATCTGAGTGCTAAAGACGAGCACACTACTGCGAGCTGTTTTCAGGTAAACTTGCAGCTTTGGGACAAGTGATTCAGACCCTGGGTCTGTGTCTGGAGCCAAACAGGAGTGTCTGGCTCAGCAAGACACGGTGCTGGAGTCCTGAGCTGGCAGGGAAAACAGAAGCAGGGGTAGTCTTTGCACATCGGGTGGCAGCTCCCAAGGGGGTTTCTGTGATCCAACCCGTCACAGGGGGGAAAAAAGGTATATAATACATAGGTTGGGAAAAGTGTCTGTACATAGAACTGGAAGGGACCTCAAGAGGTCATTTAGTCCAGTCCCCTGCACTCAAGGCAGGACTAAATATTATCTAGACCATCCCTGACAGGAGTTTGTCCAATCTGCTCTTTGTGCAATCTCCATCATTGGGGATTTTTATCTCCCTAGGCCTGGGGAGAGTGTGAAATAGGGCAGCCCAGGCTTTGCTCTTCCGGTGTCCCAGCACCCTGGGCACTGGGGAGAGGGCATACCTGGAGGCAGGGAATGGAACTGGGCTGGGCAAAGCCACATCTCTTTCAGCAGGGCAGGCATTTCCTCTCTGGAGCAGAAGACTGGAAGCTGGGCAAGCAGTTACTCAGGGTGCCCAGGGTAGGGAAGCAGGACCAGTGGCACTGCCCTGACCATTTCCTTAACCTGCCATGCTAAGGTGAGTGCCTGCCCTGCTGCCCAGGCTCTCTGGGATTGTCCACACAGGAATAAAAAACCTGGTGACTGGCCTGGGTCAGCTGACTGGGGCTCGCAGGGCTCGGGATCCGGAGCTGAAAAATTGCTGTGTTGATGTTTGGGCTCGGGCTGGGGCCCTGCGAAGGGGGAAGGTCCTAGAGCTTGGGCTGCAGCCTGAGCCCCCCAAGCCTGAGTCAGCTACTTGGGCCAGCCACGGCCATGCTCCAAGCCCTTTACCCTGTGTAGATGTACCCTCTGAGCCCAAACCTCAGCCCCCCACCTTTTCAAGTCAAGTTTCTGCTGCTTTTGAGCCAGTGTGGAGAGCAGAGGACAGGTTTGATGTGCTCCCAGTAGCCTTCCATATTACCTTATTAAGAATGAAGGAGAAAATCCTATGTTGTTCTTTAGGTGAAAAAAATAAATAAAACCAGATTATAAGCAAATACAAGATTTCATGTATAAGGAGGCAGCATTGCATGTGCTAGTTCGTCAAATGGATTATACGGCGCTCTGTGTAGTTACAGTACATGGTGCTTTAAAACAGGTATGTAAACTAAAGTAATTGCATTTAGTATATTTCATGAAGAGCTTAATTGTGTTTAGTATATATCGGGGTCCCCAACGCGGTGCCCGCGGGTGCCATGGCATCCATGTGAGCCCGCCTACTGGCTGCCAGAAAAGCAGCCGCTGAGAAGCGGCAACGTCAAGAAGCGCTACCGCCAAAATGCCACCGAACGCCTCTTGATGACGCTGCTTCATGGTGGCATTTTGGCGGCGACGCCTCTTGACGTTGCCGCTTCATGGCGACATTTCGGTAGCTGCTTGTCTGGCGGCCACGGTCCTCAGCGGCTAGTCATCTGGTGCCTGCCCCACAGAAAAGGTTGGGGATCACTGATATATATCATAAAGAAGCTCACATGGACTTCATAAGGACTATACAGTATTTTACATAGCATTCACATGGTCCATTGTTAAATAAGAATATTCAATGTGACTAGATATTGAAGAAACTAATATCGCACTATAAAAATGTTGTTTATGTAAATATACAGAGGTGTCCATTCCTGGTGCAGAGTGGAACTTCTAGAGGAATATTTTTCCACTCAGCTTTTTTTATAAGGGGGAGAAGAGCAGATTCATAGATAGCCTAGTTCTCCGTTAGTTAGCTTGTAATTATCAACACTTACATTTTTGTTGTTTGTCCCTTGCAATTACGACCTCTACTGACAAATTAACCCTAGCCCTGACACATCCATAATGCATGTTTTCTCCTGCTTTTTCTAAGATTTTGCCACTAAGAAAATGCCATAACCTCTGCTTTAACCTGAAATGAGTTTAAAATGTTTGTTCTATGCAGTTTCACATAATACAAAAACTAGTATTTGTTCCTGACAATACATCCAATGAAAAGTTTAGTTTAAATGAGAACTTTGAAGTCTAAAGAAAGATGTGTGTAAGACTGAAGTACACCTCTACCCTGATATAACGCGACCCGATAGAACATGAATTCGGCTCTAATGCGGTAAAGCAGCGCTCCGGGGGAGGCAGGGCTGCGCACTCCGGCAGATCAAAGCAAGTTCCATATAACGCGGTTTCACCTATAAGTAAGATTTATTTATTTATTTATTTGGCTCCCGAGGACAGCATTATATAGGGGTAGAGGTGTATATAACTATTTTGATTTTAATTGTTTATCTTCCTTTTGCAGGATACATGACTGATGCTGGCTGATGGCTATGGTTTACAAATTAACAGACATTGGAAGAAAAACATGGAAAATTTAGGAGATAAATGTCATGCATTTGTACTAAAATTTCTGTAGTGAAAATAGACCCCTCTCAGGCAACTGGTGTTACTTTCACTACAACTTCTTTCCTCTGTTGAGCTGGACTTGTAGTAGGAATCCACTGCATTTGAGTAAAGCAGAAAGACAGGAGGTGAATTATTGCTCTTGCCCTTGAAAATGGCTTCTGAAGCAAGCAAGGCAGTTAGCAGCATCAAAATTACTTGCTCTTCTGAATATGCAGCTGGTTCCTTATTCAGCCTCTCCATAGTGCTAAATGTTTCCCCTTAAAGAACATAGTCACCATCAAAGCGTGGTATGGTTTGGATTGTGAGTTGTGGCTTTAACTGCAGACAGCAAGAGACACTGTTCAGATCCCTGCCTACAAGCTGCCATCATTGAGTGCGTATTACTCTTTAAACACAAATTTAAAGATTCAGACACTAGGTGGAATGTTGTAAATTCTTCATAAAAACATCCATACTGGGGCAGACCAATGGTCCATCTAGCCAGGTGCTTCAAAGGGAATGAACAGGGCAGTTATCGAGTGATCCATCATCCCCTGTCAGCCAGGCCCAGCTTCTGGCAATCAGAGAGTAGGGACCCTCGGAGCATGGGGTTGTATCCCTAGCTATCCTCCATGAACATCTCATTCTTTTTGGAACTCAATTATAGTTTTGGTTTCATGTGACCTTTCTTCAAATTTACTCTCCATTTACAGATTTTTTTTTTTTTTTAAAGTAATACTACAGAAAGAAGCCAACTCCCCTGTTTACAGCTCTGTTTGCTGGCTCCTAGGCCGCTGCAGCTGTCTGAAACTATAATTGAAGATGCCTGTTATTTATTTGGAATAGGCCTTTTTCTTAAATAAAAGGGATACTGACTAAAGACTCTAGCATCCTGATATTTTTTCCATACTTGTCAATAGAAACTGTCTCATTAACTATTTAAAAGTGATGTTGAGACCTAGCCCTGTGCTCTCATCTAATCACTAGCTGCTTACAGAACAGAAAGAAGTTCTTTCCTTTCCTCTTGCAGATAAGTATCTTTACTACTGTGGAGGGATTTTTGTAACACGTGTCAGAAGTTGACTCAATTCTGCATAGCCAGACTCCTGGGGGATCGCTGTCAGAGGAAGGAGATCCCCACTGCTCAGAGCTGAGATCAGTGCTATGGCCTCCACTATGGCTGCAGTCCTTCCCCTACCCTCACTTCCTCTTAGGGTGTGAACTGGCAAGGCAAGATGCCACAGAGCTACTTCTGCAGAAGATCCTGGCATTTAACACTGGCTTTGTCAGACAAATTTTGGTGCTGTGCACTAGACTACAGCTAGGAGGAGCTCAGTGAACTAAGATCAATTTCTCTCCTGCTTTCAGGTGTTCCTTTGCCAGGCAGTGGCAAAAACAAATGTTAAGAAGGTTGGAACTCTGAAAACAGTCCTAAAACTTCTTCTAGGTAGGGAAAAAGAGTCGTGCAGCCTGCCCCAGTGGTCAATAAACTAAGGCCATTATGGTTCAAGTATCTCCCTCTTATATGTTGGCTTTGGGAATATGTATTTTTATGTGAAAGGCCATAGATACAAATTTAAGGAGTGGGATAGGCTATACAACTTGTTCCGGCACCCCTGCATCACTGGAACTGAGAATGCTCAGTTGCAGCTGCTGCCCTTGTCCTGCCTCCCTTGGTGTAGCAATCTGCTCCCTGTTGCTTATGGGCAACAATCAGAGGGGACAGGTGGGGAGAGGCCAAACTGGCTGCACAGCTGGAAGCAGGGGAAGGAGAGGGGTGAAGTGCAAAAACAAGGGACAGAGTTGGGGGTAGGAGCCAGGATCAAGAACAGGATCGAGGCACCACCGGCTAGTAGCAGAGGGGAGAACCCTGGCCCAGGCAGTGGTGGAAGGGATAAGCCACCCCAGATGGGATGAGCCACCTGCTGTGTTTGCAAAACCCTGGTGAGTGGGCAGAGGGCCTTTTTTATTTCACCTCCCACAGGATGGTGTATCCCAGTGTTGTACTTAAAGTACTGCACAGGATCTTTTCAGGGGGAATAAGGCAGAACGCCACATTTATTAGCAATACATGTATTCATTAACACTGTATTATATGCATATAATATATTACACTTACACTCACACACACACACACACACACAAACACACTCCGTCTTGTTGTTACCAATTAATTGCTCCCCTTAACTTCACTGGCCAGGTGAGTTAGATGGGGGAGGGGGTGGAGCCGGGCTTCTGCCGATCCGGATCGATGCTCCCATGTTGACAAGATGAGACCCGGGGTCCTCTGCAAGACACCTCACTTTTATAGCAGCTTTCCTCTTATGCAAATCTATACCAGATTCAAACTCTGTGTCTGTGTCCATTGGTCCTTTGTGCTGCTTTCTTTTGAGTGTTGTCCCAATGCTGCAAAGAGGGTGTTTCCAAAAGAAGGTGCTTGCTTCTAACCCCCCCAGGCCGTCAGTATGTCTGCTTGTCTTTAATGAGCCCACTTGACACGTTTTATTGTCCTTGGGTCTGGCTCCCAGCCCCTCTCCAACAGTTGAGGCTGTCTGGAGGTGCTGCCTTTCATGCCTTGCTCATCCACACCTCATTCATTCAACAGGGCAATTGATTAAGAGTAGGGGGGGAGAGCTCTTGTTCTACTGCTAGCAAAAAGAAATTTTTCTTCTATCTTATTCTATCCTTAGGGGCTATAATATTATACCAAGGGCAATGCAAAGTTTCTAAATGAGGCTTTGATACAAAGTTCCATGAAAACAGAGGTCACACGTGGGTAGACCCACCACAAGGTTATATGAAGAGGCACAATGTAAAGTCATATGAAAATTATCAGAGATTGATCTACACCAGCACCTGCTTCCCAAACACTCAGTAGGGCTCTGGATTTTGTCATTCAGGTTCCTGCTGTTTGCACACTGCTGAGTTGATCAGACTCAAGCGTAGTGGGTGGGGATAGGGTGTTCCAAACATCCAAAGTTACATGGATGACCTCTTCCTCTGTGTATATTTACACATTACATTGCATTTGCTATACAGTTAAATCACACATTTTTGAATTGGCTTAGTTACTTTGCAGGAACCAATCTCTGTACAGCATGCTCTGTCCATGTGAAATCAGATCTTTACATTCCAGGTTTATCTTGTCCATACCCCCAACCATCAGGGTGTTGCTGCTTATCTTAGCTAGCACAGACATTCTGACTCCAGCATACTGTTTGTCAAGCCCCTATTTACAACTTAACCTTCCAGTCACCCTCCCAGTTATTCCCACTAAGACATGAGACAAGTTAGTTACGTCAAGCCAGGCCTACACAC
Organism: Trachemys scripta elegans; assembly: GCF_013100865.1. Lineage (NCBI taxonomy): Eukaryota > Metazoa > Chordata > Testudines > Emydidae > Trachemys > Trachemys scripta. The sequence continues at coordinate 5,266,155 of NC_048322.1, read as the reverse complement.
TGCCTATGTTTTTACTGTGATTTTTAATTTTTGTTCTTATTTCTACACCACAAATTTGCATCATGTGACTTCCAGGCTGATGGATTTCCTTGACGTGTCTCAAAGCTTTTCTTCATTTTCATTTGATCCACCAAGGGGATTGCCTTTCTCAATGGTTCCTTTGCCTCTCAATCCAGCCCTCAGTGCTTTTTCATGTCACTGCTTGTGCGTAGGACTTGGCTCGTAAATATTCACTAAAGGTAGTACACTATTTCCTATGAAATCCTTCTCAAAAGCAAACGTCTGCTGTAATTTTTGCTGAACATACATCTCCAACTCCAAAATAGATTGACAACCACAAGAATTCAAACAACATGAGTTACACTAACAAGGCATGACTCTTTCTTTATATATATATATACTAAGAATTTTGGGTTTTTATTTGTCTTTTTGTTCTTTAGGGTGCAGTAGGCCCAGAGCCACCAAAATAGGAGCCCAAGCTCTGGTCCACACTACAAACTGATGTCAGGATAAGGACGTCACTCAGGACTGTGAATAATTTGTACTGACTAAATCCTTACTGCAGACTGTGTTATGCCGATGAGAGAGCAGTTACATGAAAAATAAGTATAAATTTAAAATATTACCACCGCACCATGCTATAATGTAACTTTATTTCTCAGTTATGTTATCCTGGGTATCCATGGTCATGCTGACGGCCATGAGTGCCTACCTCAGGGCAGACTGTCAGATGCGAGGCAGACACCCAAAAATTGTAGTGAGCAATTTTTACAAAAGCAATGTTCCCTCTCTTGGTATTGATACCTCCTCCTCAATTATTGGGAGTGGACCACATCCCCCTGACTGAATTAGCCGTGTCAATATTGCCTGTATAGTTATGCCTGTATCTGTAATTTTCACTCCATGCATCTGAAGAAGTGGGTTTTTTAACCTACAAAAGTTTATGCCCTAATACATCTGTCAGTCTTTAAGGTGCCACCAGCCTCCTTGTTGTTTTTGTGGATACAGACTAACACGGCTACCCCTCTGATACCTAGTACCAAGAGACTGTCAGGCCCCCAGGTCGATTTGCATCCTAGATCTCAAACCAAAGACAATGCTGGTAGACAATTCTATAGTAAACTAAAGGTTTATTAGCTAGGGAAAAGATATGAGAGTTATTGAGCAGTTAACCCTAGTAAAATATATGTACAGCTGCATAGGTGTCAACTCTGTGGGTGCTCTGGGGCTGGAGCACCCATGGGAAAAAAATGGTGAGTGCTGGGCACCCACTGGCAGCCCCCCTATTAGAACCTCCCCCCAGCACCATCTGCCTGCCAGCAGGCCCCACCGACCAACGTCTGTCCCTCCCTCCCTGCACCTTCCACCACTGCAATCAGCTGCTTTGTGGGGCATGGGAGACTGGGCGGGAGGGGGAGGAGCAAAAATGAAGCACGCTCAGGGGAGGGGGTGGGAAGAGGTGGGTGAGGGTGTGGCCTGGGGCACATTGGAAAGTCAGCACCTGTATGTACAGGTGAGTCACAGTCTATAATTCCAAATGGTAGCAGAGATGTAGTCATCTGCCAGTTTCCCAATAGTCTTTTAGGGCTACCCAGAGTAACACTGGGGAACTCTGTCTTCTCATTTGATTATTCTGTCCTGTAAGAGTCCAGAGATGAAGAATTTTTCCTTGCATCCATACGTATAGCTTCTTCTTACAGAAAACAAGCTGACAGGCTCACTATCCACACTAGGTGTTTCTTCGATGAGGGAGAACAAGGAATGCATTTAGTGTCTTTGATCTCCGATCATCACACACAGTGACTACTGGCTTTGAAATTAGCACTTTTCTGTTAAAGTTCTTCCTTTGCACTACACAAGGCTTCTTTCTAGTTTGATGGATTCGTTAGTTACAGGGGTATATACAATGTAAAGCTTTGCTATTACATTGTAACAGAATAGAGATAAAAGGGAATGTTCAATGCATGCAGCATCCCCTACGTTTTCACCAAATACACTCGTATACATCTAACAATCACTTTGATCTCTACTAATACGCAAGTGGATTGGCCTGGCTTCCAGCTATGAATCTGTAAGTTTTTGGTGAGGCCTGGGGCTTTGGCATGAGCTGTCACCTGATCTGCCCACATCACATCCACAAACAGCAATACCAGCCCATATATTTTCACTGAGCAATGATTTCTAGTTTTTTTTTATTCCATCTAATTAAAACCCTATAGTACAATTCCACCCCCTTTTGTACTTAAGCCATCACAGCTCATACTGTATATGAATGGGTGACAGTGGATGGATCACTTGATGATTACCTGTTCTGTTCATTCCCTCTGAAGCACCTGGCATTGGCCACTGTCAGAAGACAGGACACTGGGCTAGATGGACCTTTGGTCTGACCCTGTATGGCCGTTCTTCTGTTCTTAACAAATGAAGGAATAGCAGAGGAAAGTGTGCCATTTGGTGTGTGCAGGTTAGGGAATTATTTACAAAAATAAATATTTGTAATAACTTATCAATTACAAAAGAATTGGGGTGGGGGGAATCATATGTTACGAAAGTCCAAAATGGTATTGAATGTTATAGGAACCTATAACTGTTTTAGGTATATGGATTCTTTGAGAGTGAGAACAGCAAAAGTATGAAGCTAGCGCTCCCTAAAGGCAAATAAAAAAGAATCCAATATGTATTTATTTTAATTTAATGTCTTTTGGGTGCATAACTCATGATTCTTGAATACTTGACTACTCAATTTACCTTGGTCTTATATGCCTATATTTAGTAAAAATTACAGAAGGATTTCATACAAGATATTATCGTGCCCGTGTGACCAGATTTTTAAAGGTTTTTAGGGAATTAGTGGGATTTTCAAAAGCATCTAGGTGCTTTCAACCTTTAAAAATTTGATCTGTAGTATTTGGGAACAAAGTTCTATGCACAAATGGTGATGTGAAAAAGTGCTGAATTGAGAGGAAAAACAACAGTGGATAAAGGCAGTCCCCACTGGTGGATTAAAGGAAAGAGTAGATGTTTTGACACCAACCCAGGAAATCGGTCGGCCTTGACCTTGCAGGCTCCCAAAGAATAAACTTGTTATTAAAAATTATTTTTAAACATTAAAACTACAATACAAACAGGAAGTGCTCTACCAGAAATACTGTGAGATGTGATGGCTGAAATTCCCAGCAACATGATATTCTCAATGCTTATTCGCTATTAAAGATATGCACAAGGATGCAGAATGACAGCTGTCTGCACCATGATAATGAAGATAAACGATGAAGTGCTAAAAGGAACAAAAATAACATTTTGCCAAGTAAATAATGTAAACAGCATTTCTAGCGGATTGCAACCAGAACAGCTGCTAGGCCAGTACAGCCTACGGCTATGAAGCTCTATGCAGACATATACACTGATAAGGGATCCCTTGAAACACTAAAACCACTATGACAATGATAATGTTTGGAGGGGGTGTGTCCAGTCTACTTTAGCAGCTCAAAGCGCCTTGGTCCTGCTAGTGAAGGCAGGGGGCTGGGCTCAATGACCTTTCAAGGTCCCTTCCAGTTCTAGGAGATGGGATATCTCCATTAATTTATTTATTTATTTAATTTCTATTTCTGACAGGGAAGAAGCGGCTTTATCTAGCAAATGGGATGCAAGGTGCCTTTAAGAAAGAGCCCCGGGACGCGGCTCGGAAGCTACTGTCCTGCAGAGAGGGAGGGGGACCCCAAAAGCCCCTCCCCCCAACCTGAACTTTTGCAAACAATGCAGATGGCTCACGCTCACCCCCTTGGTGGTGACTTTGCCCCCTCCTGCCACTGTCTGGCCCTGCATCGCCCAGTCCTTAACGATGCTCCTTGCCCCTGATTTTGCCGCTTGTCTCCTCTCCTTCCCCTGTTTCACTCTCCTGTGCCCCCCTCCCCTCTGATCTGCCCCTTTAACACCCCCCCCCCCCATGAGCAGCAGGGAGCAGATTGTCGTCCCCCCCCGGGAGGCAGAGCAAGGGCAGCAGCCGGCTACTGAGCATCCTCCCCTGGCAGAGACACGAGCAGCACCAGCTCGCTGCGGGGCTCGGGGGATCCCCCAGCTGGAGGCGGGTTTTCCCGGCCAGAGCTGGATTCACCGCGTGTCACAAACACCCTGCGCGGGGCCCGCACCAAGGGCTCCTGCNAGCGGGGCCATGGCCGGGGCCGGGAGCGCAGCGCGGTGGCTGCTCCAGCCCGGCAGCGCGGTGGGTCCGGGGGCAGCGCGGAGCTGGCGGGGGCTGGAGACACGCGTGGGGCGGACACGCTCCTGCCGGGCCCGGCTGCCTGGTTCGCCCCCTGCCCGGGTGGGTCCCCGAGCTCCCCGCGGCCGGAGAGGGACTGCGGGGTGCGAGTGTCCCGGGCGGAGCGGAGCGGCCCCTGCTGCGGGGCCTGGGAGCGGCTGAGCCGGGAGCTGCAGGAGGGGCCCGGAGCCTGGTTCGGCTGCAGAGCTTGGAGCCCAGGCTGGGCCCGGGAGCGAGGGGATGGGGGAGCTGGGGGTGTATCGGGGGTCGGAGCCCGGCTGCGGGGGGGACTGTTTGGAGCTGGGAGTTTGGGGGGTGTGAGGGTGGGGGTAGGAGCTGAGGTTGGGTGTGTGTGTGTCCGTGTTCAGCTACTGCACTTGGGGAGTGTGGGGGGCACTGGGGAAATTGGTGCAATGTCTGAAGTTGGTTACTTGGCTGTGAGCAGGGCCTGGTATGTTTGCAGCTGGGGGGTTGGACTGCACCCCTGTCACTTCAGCCAGGGGTCCTGTGTTTTCTCTGGGAAACCTGGTGCCCCTTTAACTGGCCCCTCTCAGATCTTCCTGGCTGAGGTTGAAGAAGACTTGGGATAAAAGTCTGAGTGGCAGGGACTCTGCTCGGGCATTTGCAGGGCAGGATGGGCCTCGAAAACTGGCAGTTGTGAGGCCATTTGCAGCAGTGTGTAACCCCCTCCCCCGCTTCTTCCAGGAGCCCCCACGAGAGTGTTTGGCCCCTCTAAGAAAAGAGAGAGAAGCAGCCAAAACCGAGGAGCTGCTGGTAGGTGCCCAGGGCCTGCTGCCCCTCAGGTTTGCCTGGGATCACAGTGCCCTGAGTGACAGTGAATGATGGGCCCGGCCTGCCAGCCTCAGCCGGGGAACCATCCCCACTGGACCCCAGAGGGAGAGGCAGGGTCAGACACATGGGTGACATGATGCCCTTAGGGTGCAAGAGGCTACTGGGCAGGAGAGGGTCAGTCTCTGTGTTAGCCCAGAGACCTGCCCATGGGCTGTCTGCATGTTACAGTGACCAGGGATCCATTTTAGCTCCTGGGGGGGATGGGGAGGAAGGAGATGAAATGTGGGCTGGAGAGATTGAGGGTTTGGCTCAGTGCAAGTTGATGAGGTTTGGGTGGGAACAGGCCCTCCTGTTAGCAGTGTACTGCTCACCCCTGCCATGATCCGTCCACCCTTCCTGGCCTAAATGCACTTTCCATGAGCCACCACAAGAGATCCTGTGCCCTGGTAAATAACTCCTCCACCCGCCAGGAGGTGCATTTATGGTTCTCCCCTATTACTGACCCGCCCTCTCCCTGTGATTGCAGAAACAGACGGAAGCCGAGAGGCAGAAGATTGTCTGGGAGTGGAAGGAGCTGCGAGGGTTTCTGGAGGAGCAGGAGCAGCGGCTGCTGTCCCGGCTGGAAGAGCTAGAGAGAGCCATTGTCCAGAGAAGGGATGAGGGCATCTGCAGACTGTCCTGGGAGGTTTCCCTGCTCAGCGAGAGGGGAAGAGAGAAGGGGCAGCAGCCGCTGAGCCAACCCCTGCAGGTCAGGCTGTCATTGCAATGATCATACGCAGTGTTTCTATAGGCGCTTCTGAGCCCTAGACCCCAAAGCACTTTACAAAGGGGGGTCAGGGGCATTATCCCTGTGATACAAAGGGGGAAAGTGAGGCAGAGGGGCCAGAGCCCTGCCCAAGTTCACATCATGAGGCTGTGGCAGCGGTGCCAGGGATGAGTCCTGGAAGTCCTGGATGCTACAACCCCAAGACCTTCTCTCCTGCCCTGGAAAAGTCTGTCTGCATTTGCACTTGGAGGGTGAAATCCCCTCCCCCATGCAGAGGTCCTGAGCCAGGCCTGAGGCCCTGCTCACACCAGGTTAATGGATTACTGGGGTCAGGAGGCTTGTGGGTCTTTCAGCACTGGGGGGGAATTTGACTCTCGAGGCAGAGAAACATTTTTTTCCTGTGAAGTGCCTGGGGAGAATCGTTCTGTAATGGCAAACCCCCAGCAGGGATTGCTGGGGCTGCTGAGAGCAGAAGTCCCTGCTTGGGGGATGGCAGCTGGTCTGGGAACATGAACCTGAGGGTCTGAAATTCCCTAAATACCCAGGACTCCAGTGGTGATTCCCCTGCACAGCAGGAGAGCTCCCCAGGCTGGGACAACCCCCCTGACTTGCCTCTTCTTTCTCCCCTTCTCCAGGGTGCTGGGAACACTGGGGGCAGGTGAGTCCCCGGTTCCATTTCACTCCCCATCATGTTCAGTTACGTTTGGAATCTGCACTAAATATGGAGCTCCCCCCTGCTCCTGCAGTGTAACACCCCGGTTTGGTGCCTGTGATTTTGTCTCCCCCACCCAGTGGCTGCCTCAGCAAGGGGCAGAGCCTGTTACTCTGACAGCTAATGAGGTCCCACCAGGGCTGTTAGACATATGGGCCAGACCCGGCCTGTCTGACAGGTTTATGTGGCCGCATCACATATTCACTGTGTGCAGAATCTCAGCTTTCAGGTTTTTTTAAGTAAGTGTCAAGCCCTCCTGGTTACAAAGAAACCCTCCCAACTGCGAACGGAGACAAGGTTGCCTTTCAGGGTCTGCTGACGCCATGGCTCAGGGAGGTGTGAACTCCTCTGTCCCCTGTCAATTTAATTGGAGGGTCAGCTGACATGAGGACACTTTAATGTCAACATTCAATATTCCATGGCTGGTCACTGGTGGAACGGGGAAGGGGCAGGAATGAAGCCTTTGAGGGGTGGGACTAGGGAGCTGCTGTAGGGAGGAGAGGAGAGACACAGACATTGAGGAGAGAGAGAAAAATGGAGAAAGGAGGGTGGGGAAAGGAAGGGAACAAAAGGTAGAAATAGCAGGGCCCTAATCGTGCGTAGGATGGGGGGGGGGGTGTTGTCCCATTGAATGATACTGATCGTGACAATAAAGGACTTAATAGAGAACAGTAACTAATTGTTGGCATGGGGATCGGGCTCATTTCTCACCCCTCCTCCTTTCCCCAGCAGGAAGGAAGGGACGTTTCGGAAGCCGGAGCTGGGGTTTGTGGAGCTGGAGAAGAGACTCAGCCATTTCTCTCTGAAAAGCGTCCACCTGCAGGAGGTGCTGTTGGGATTCAAAGGTGAATGGGAGTGTGTCTGGTTAGAGCGACCCTGACCCCAGGAAGGAGTCGGGGACTCTAGTGATGTCACTGACCCCAGGATCCATCTCACAGCCCAGCTCAGCAAGACACCCTTCCCCATGGAGTAGCCCTATGGGGCTGGCTCTGTCTGCAGCGGCTGCACTATCAGCCTCTGATCTCTGTCACCATCTCGTAGATAACAGCAGTTACATTAAATAACCAATGGGGATTTCTCCATGAATGCAAAGGCCTGACTTCTCATCTCTCCCATCTTCTCCTTCCCTAGAGATGCTGCAACAGGAGCTGGGGAGCGACACAGGTATGTGTCTGTCTCTGATGGGTCATGGGGAAATTTCAGACCAATAACCATGTTAGCGAAAGGGAATCACGGCCTCTAGCTCCGATGTGTACCTGGAAGCTATAGAATCATAGAATATCAGGTTGGAAGGGACCTCAAGAGGTCATCTGGTCCAACCCTCTGCTCAAAGCAGGACCAATTCCCAGCTAAATCATCCCAGCCAGGGCTTTGTCAAGCCGGGCCTTAAAAACCTCCAAGGAAGGAGACTCCACCACCTCCCTAGGTAACGCATTCCAGTGTTTCACCACCCTCCTAGTGAAATAGTTTTTCCTGATATCCAACCTGGACCTCCCCCACTGCAACTTGAGACCATTGCTCCTTGTTCTGTCATCTGCCACCACTGAGAACAGCTGAGCTCCATCCTCTTTGGAACCCCCCTTCAGGTAGTTGAAGGCTGCTATCAAATCCCCCCTCATTCTTCTCTTCTGGAGACTAAACAATCCCAGTTCCCTCAGCCACTCCTCATAAGTCATGTGCTCCAGACCCCTAATCATTTTTGTTGCCCTCCGCTGGACTCTCTCCAATTTGTCCACATCCCCTCTGTAGTGTGGGGACCAAAACTGGACACAGTATTCCAGATGAGGCCTCACCAATGTCGAATAAAGGGGAACGATCACGTTCCTCGATCTGCTGGCAATGCCCCTACTTATACAGCCCAAAATGCCGTTAGCCTTCTTGGCAACAAGAGCACACTGTTGACTCATATCCAGCTTCTCGTCCACTGTGACCCCTAGGTCCTTTTCTGCAGAACTGCTACCTAGCCATTCGGTCCCTAGTCTGTAGCAGTGCATGGGATTCTTCCATCCTAAGTGCAGGACTCTGCACTTGTCCTTGTTGAACCTCATCAGGTTTTTTTCGGCCCAATCCTCTAATTTGTCTAGGTCCCTCTGTATCCGATCCCTACTCTCTAGTGTATCTACCACGCCTCCTAGTTTAGTGTCATCTGCAAACTTGCTGAGAGTGCAGTCCACACCATCCTCCAGATCATTAATAAAGATATTAAACAAAACCGGCCCCAGGACCGACCCTTGGAGCACTCCGTTTGAAACCGGCTGCCAACTAGACATGGAGCCATTGATCACTACCCGTTGAGCCCGACGATCTAGCCAGCTTTCTATCCACTTTACAGTCCATTCATCCAGCCCATACTTCTTTAACTTGGCGGCAAGAATACTGTGGGAGACCGTATCAAAAGCTTTGCTAAAGTCAAGGAATAACACATCCACTGCTTTCCCCTCATCCACAGAGCCAGTTATCTCATCATAGAAGGCAATTAGGTTAGTCAGGCACGACTTGCCCTTGGTGAATCCATGCTGACTGTTCCTGATCACTTTCCTCTCCTCTAAATGTTTCATAATTGATTCCTTGAGGACCTGCTCCATGATTTTTCCAGGGACTGAGGTGAGGCTGACTGGCCTGTAGTTCCCCGGATCCTCCTCCTTCCCTTTTTTAAAGATGGGCACTACATTAGGCTTTTTCCAGTCATCTGGGACCTCCCCTGATCGCCATGAGTTTTCAAAAATAATGGCTCTGCAATCTCACCCGCCAACTCCTTTAGTACCCTCGGATGCAGCGCATCCGGCCCCATGGACTTGTGCACGTCCAGTTTTTCTAAATAGTCCCGAACCACTTCTTTCTCCACAGAGGGCTGGTCACCTTCTCCCCATGCTGTACTGCCCAGTGCAGCAATCTGGGAGCTGACCTTATGCGTGAAGACAGAGGCAAAAAAATCATTGAGTACATTAGCTTTTTCCACATCCTCGGTCACTAGGTTGCCTCCCTCATTCAGTAAGGGGCCCATACTTTCCTTGACTTTCTTCTTGTTGCTAACATACCTGAAGAAACCCTTCTTGTTACTCTTAACATCTCTTGCTAACTGCAACTCCAAGTGTGATTTGGCCTTCCTGATTTCACTCCTGCACGCCTGAGCAATATTTTTATACTCCTCCCTGGTCATTTGTCCAATCTTCCACTTCTTGTAAGCTTCTTTTTTGCGTTTAAGATCAGCAAGGATTTCACTGTTTAGCCAAGCTGGTCGCCTGCCATATTTACTATTCTTTCTACACATCGGGATGGTTTGTTCCTGCAACCTCAATAAGGATTCTTTAAAATACAGCCAGCTCTCCTGGACCCCTTTGCCCTTCATGTTATTCTCCCAGGGGATCCTGTCCATCAGTTCCCTGAGGGAGTCAAAGTCTGCTTTTCTGAAGTCCAGGGTCCGTATTCTGCTGCTCTCCTTTCTTCCTTGTGTTAGGATCCTGAACTCGACCATCTCATGGTCACTGCCTCCCAGGTTCCCATTCACTTTTGCCTCCCCTACTAGTTCTTCCCTGTTTGTGAGTAGCAGGTCAAGAAAAGCTTTGCCCCTAGTTGGTTCCTCCAGCACTTGCACCAGGAAATTGTCCCCTACACTATCCAAAAATTTCCTGGATTGCCTGTGCACCGCTGTATTGCTCTTCCAGCAGATATCAGGGTGATTAAAGTCTCCCATGAGAACCAGGGCCTGCGATCTAGCAACTTCTGCTAGTTGCCAGAAGAAAGCCTCGTCCACCTCATCCCCCTGGTCTGGTGGTCTATAGCAGACTCCAACCACGACATCACCCTTGTTGCTCACACTTCTCAACTTTATCCAGAGACTCTCAGGTTTTTCTGCAGTTTCATACCGGAGCTCTGAGCAGTCATACTCCTCTCTTACATACAACGCAACTCCCCCACCTTTTCTGCCCTGCCTGTCCTTCCTGAACAGTTTATATCCATCCATGACAGTACTCCAGTCGTGTGAGTTATCCCACCAAGTCTCTGTTATTCCAATCACATCATAGTTCCCTGACTGTGCCAGGACTTCCAGTTCTCCCTGCTTGTTTCCCAGGCTTCTTGCATTTGTGTATAGGCACTTAAGATAACTCATCGATCGTCCCTCTTTCTCAGCATGAGACAGGAGTCCTCCCCTCTTGCGCTCTCCTGCTTGTGCTTCCTCCCTGGATCCCATTTCCCCACTTACCTCAGGGCTTTGGTCTCCTTCCCCCTGTGAACCTAGTTTAAAGCCCTCCTCACTAGGTTAGCCAGCCTGCTGGCGAAGATGCTCTTCCCTCTCTTCGTTAGGTGGAGCCCATCTCTGCCTAGCACTCCTTCTTCTTGGAACACCATCCCATGGTCGAAGAATCCAAAGCCTTCTCTCCGACACCACCTGCATAGCCATTCGTTGACTTCCATGATTCGACGGTCTCTACCCCGGCCTTTTCCTTGCACAGGGAGGATGGACGAGAACACCACTTGCGCCTCAAACTCCTTTATCCTTCTTCCCAGAGCCACGTAGTCTGCAGTGATCTGCTCAAGGTCATTCTTGGCAGTATCATTGGTGCCCACGTGGAGAAGCAGGAAGGGGTAGCGATCCGAGGGCTTGATGAGTCTCGGCAGTCTCTCTGTCACATCGTGTATCCTAGCTCCTGGCAAGCAGCAGACCTCTCAGTTTTCCTGGTCGGGGCGGCAGATAGATGACTCAGTCCCCCTGAGGAAGGAGTCCCCGACCACCACCACCCTCCTCCTCCTCTTGGGAATGGTGGTCGTGGAACCCCCATCCCTAGGACAGTGCATCTTTTGCCTTCCAATCAGTGGAGTCTCCTTCTGCTCCCTTCCCTCAGATGGGTCATCTAGTCCACTCTCCGCATTAGTACCTGTAGAGAGAACATGGAAACGATTGCTCACCTGTATGTCCATTGCTGGTGCATGGACGCTCCTCTTTCTCCTTCTGGAGGTCACATGCTGCCAAACCTCCTCACAATCCTTCTGTCCCTGCTGCGCCTGCTCTGAATCTTCAGAACATTGTGGCCGTAGAAGCATCTCCTGACGTCTGTCCAGGAAATCTTCATTTTCCCTTATGCAACGCAGAGTCGACACTCGTTTCTCCAGCCCTCGAACCTTCTCTTCCAACATGGAGACCAGCTTGCACTTTGTACAGACAAAGTCGCTTCTGTCCTGTGGAAGAAAGACAAATATGGCACAACCTGTGCAGGTTACAACAGCTGATCGCTCACCTTCCATATCACTGTCCTCTTAAGAGCTTCCTCAACTGTTGCAGGAACTACTCAGAGAAACCTGCAGATGAAAGCCTCAGTGCGCTCTCCCCAAGCGAACTCCCTCTGTTAGCCTCTGCTGTTCGCCGCTCAGCTGGTTCGCTGCTGACTGCCCTTATATACCAGTCAGGCCCACTCAAGGCCCACCTGGAACAAAGCACTCCCAATTCACACTTTTCAAACAAACAAACAAACAAGCAAGCAATCAAGCACACGGTCAAACTGACCAACTGTCCCAGCAGCAGGCACTCAGATACTCACCAACACAGCCCCCCTAATGCAGCACTTAGCGTACCTCCTCTTGGACAGCTCCCAGGCAAACTCCCGCTGTTAGCCTCTGCTGTTCGCCGCTATGGAACAACGTGAAGCCAGGTGAGCCCTATGACTGCCCAATTCACTCCTGTTGTGACATCTGATGTGGATTCAGAGTGAATCCTGATCTCACTGGTGTGTTTCCCTTTGGGGCAAGGAACAAGCACCTGAAAGATGTGAAACAGGAGGAGATAAAGGGCTGGTCTCCACTGGGGCGGCCGGGGGGGAAATCAATCTAAGATATGCAACTTCAGCTACGAGAATAACATAGCTGAAGTCGACGTATCTTAGATCAATTTACCTCGCGTCCTCACGGTGCAGGATCAACGGCCGCTGCTTCCCCATCAACTCTGCTTCCGCCTCTCGCTCTGGTGGAGTTCTGGAGTCGACGGGGAGCGCGTTCAGGGATCGATTTATTGCGTCTAAACGAGACGCGATAAATCGATCCCCGATAGATCGATTACTACCCGCGGATCTGAATGAGAGATGGGACAGTGGATACAGACTGGCTATGAATGGGAAGAGGTCCCTGGGTTGAATATGGTCTAATTTTGAATGAGGATGGAGCCTGCTGTAGGGTATATCTGTGTTTCTTACACTTTTCCCATTGGTGAGCTGTTGTATTGATTTTAAAAGCTTAAAGTGTTTACTAATTTTTTTTTTTTACTGTTTAATATTAAAACAGTGATCTTTCTTTCTTTCTCTTTCTTTCTTTCAAAGAGGCTTTGGTTTTACTTTTCTTTTGGCAAACACTTAAAACATTTATTTTAGTTGAAAGTTGATTATATGAGTTAATATTTTCACTTGCCATGCGGTTTATGCACATTTTTTGGCAAGTGTGTTAGCTTTCTTATTGTTTAGATGAGTTTGCTTATTTGCATATGGGTGACTTCCCCCCCCCCCCGTCTTTAAAATAAATGGTTCATTTATTTTTGAACTAATTAATTTATTATTTTAATTAGTTTAAAGTGTTTGTTTTCTTTTCTTTTAGCACTTTAGAATTTGTTATGCCAGGTATGAAGATAAAACAGGAAGCTACTTGTCACATAGTTTGAATTTGTATATAATACAAAAGTTGACACAATTCGTTTTTTACAGCTGATTTTAAGGCGAACAATACAAGCAACAATGTCAGGATACTGACTAATTTTTTTCACCAGTTTAAATATTTGAGGTTTAAAAAAAAAATTTTTTTGCACCAGCATATTGGCCCCTATTTTGGTGGAATGAATAGCTATTTATATATGCAATGCGTAAACTGGCACAAACATTTCTTTTATAAGACTGATATTGCAAATTTTGTGGACAAATAATGGTACCTCTTTCCTTAATTAGTGGATTAATTGATGTAGTTGGACATTGATGTAGTTGGGTTAATATTTTTGCTTTTAAGAACTTTATTTTTAACATACTTATTTTACATTTTGTTTATTTTATTGCTAGAATTTAGGAGGTTAGTTGGCACTTGACACTTAACTATAATCTAAACAAATAAAAAGAAGTAATTTGAAAGAATGGCGGTTAACTTTTAATGATTTTGTTAATAAAAAATGTTGTAGATCTTAAATTGTTTTTTATAGTTTGAGGATCTTTCTTTCTTTGGCCTTGTCTATACTACTGCTTAAGTCGACATAAGCTACATCGCTCAAGGGTGTAAAAAGACCACCCCCAAAGTAACATCAACTTAACACAGTGTCTACATAGTTTCTGTCTCTTGTTGAGGTGGATTAATTACATCAATGGGAGAGTGCTCTCCCATCGATTTATCATGTCTTCACTAGACCTGCTAAATCAATGCCTTGATCGCAGCGGCGCTGATGTAGCGCAATAGTGAAGACTTGCAAGCCCTTTCTTTCTTGCACTACTTAATTGTTTGTTTGCATAAGCAGTAGCTTGAGGTTTCAAGTTTATTTTTTGATACAACATAGTACTTATACTATGTTCTAAACATGCAATTGCTAAGAAACTTTTTTTTGCCTTGTTCAAGGTAAATTAAGCAAGGGACTTAAATCAATTTTGTTTTTAATTTTTGTGTGGCCTGATTTTTTTTTTGCAGGTCCCCAGTCCCAATCCTTATGTACTTGTAGTAATTTGCTGAGGGGTCTAGTAATTTGGCATATGCTGGGATGAATTGCCTGCAGTAACTGCAAATTTCCAGAAAACTGCATACTTCTGATACATTGGAGAGGGGCTTTAAAATGTTGGGGCAAAAATTGTCTTTATTGAAAAAGTCAATGAGCCAAAAAGGGGCAAACTATTTAGGGTTTAAAATTTGTTAAGGGTCTAAGACTCCAAGTACATAATTTAAAGTGTTTTAGCACATAATTGTTGGCTTTCACATGATCTTTTAAAGCTGTACTAAAAATTTAAACAATGTTAACATAAACAGTTATGTGTCTCTCTCTGTCTCTCTCTCTCTCACTCACACACACACACACACACACACACACACACACACACACACACCCCTCTCTCTCTCTCTCTCTTCAGGCTGGTTTTAGAAAACAACTATTTTTGAATATCTTTTCATTCTTTTTTTAAGGTTAAACTATTTCGTTAATTATTTTCACTTGTAGGAAATTATGTGCAGCTTTTGGGGGAGGAATTTTTTTTGAACTTTAACCATTGTTTTAGATTGTTGCACAGATAGCGTACTAGAATTAAAGAAGGATTTAATCAGGGTTTTTTTTTGGGGGGGGGGTATGTTTAATGTAACACAAAGTTTTGCTCTTTAATTAGCAAGGGGCAGGGAGAATTTTATAATTTTTTGAATAGTTCTTAAACTGAAAATAAGGTACACGATAACACATACCTTCTCTGATTAAAATTTTCTGGGTTTAGTTTTGGGGTTTTACCAGTCGTGGTGACTGATGGGACAAAGTTTTGTCTTTTCCATGTGGAAGAAAACACAATATCTAAATTAAATGTTGCAGGAAGTTTACAATGGATTATGCCCTAAAAAAAAGTATTTCCCTCCTTAGAATTTAAGAGATGGACAATTTTTTAGCTGATATAAGGCTAATTTCCTGGAAAAGCTGTGTGTTCTGGAAATAACCGCTAAGGTTATTTGTCCTTTCTGAATTACCACGTTTTACAGGGAAATTCTCTGCAAAGTTTGGAATTTCCACAGAAAATTCACTAATTACATTGCTCCTTTTGGAACTGGATCCGATTTTAACAGGGGCTTTGACTTTTAGGGACACAGTCATCCTCTAAATAAGTAAAAACTGGATAGTGTTCAAAATCTAAACCTGTTGCCTTTTGTACCAGTGCAGTTGTTCCTAGTCACACTGGGTGTGGTAGGTCTTGGACTACACTTAGGCAAGGGATGAATTTCATATTCCCTACTTGAACTGGGGAAGCAAATACCTCTCAAAACCTGAACATTTTGAGCCTTTCCAAATAGGTTTGTGGGAAGAAAATTCTTTTTTTAACTGGATGGCATATTGGGTTGCATCTGTGTAGCTGTTTATGTGTATAATTAACTTTTCAAAGACTTTTTTAAAAGAAGGGAAGACATGCATGAAGACACTTCTTTTGATTAGTAAAAAGAGTTTGGAATTGTTTTTGGTTAAAGAACACACAAATGGCAGGTTATATATATTGTTGTTAGTTTGCACAGACCTGTCTTTAAATAGTCTATAAGAAGAAGGGGGGGAGAAATGGTGGAAGGATAAAGATCAGTTGGGAGAGTAGATTTGTCAAGGGAGAGGAGGGAAAGGTGGAACAGAGAAAGGGTTAGACAAAGAGGGGTAGGGAAGAAATGCAGAAGGAGGAGGAAGGAAATGGTGTATGGGAAAAACCACTTATTTCTGTGGGACCCCAATTGATATGCCCTTCCAGCTTGACTGTGATAACTGATAACTACTGTCTGGGAATGGTTTTCCAACCAGTTATTCATGTGCCTTATAGTAGCTCCATCAAGGCTGTATTTGTTTATGAGAAGGTGATGTGAGACAGTGTCAAAAGTCTTTCTAAAGTCAAGATATACCACATCTACTGCTCCCCCTTATCCACAAGGCTTGTTACCTTGTCAAAGAAAGCTGTTTATGTTGGTTTGACATGATTTATTCTTAACAAATCCTTGCTGAGTGTTACTTATCACATTATTATCTTCTAGGTGTTTGCAAATTGATTGCTTAATGATTTGCTCTATTATTTTTCCAGATACTGAAGCTAAGAGGACTGGTCTGTAATTCCCTGGGTTATCCTTATTCCCCCTTCTACAGATGGGCACTATATTTGCCCTCTTCCAGTTCTCTGGTCTCTCTCCCATCTTCCATGAGTTCTTGAAGATAATCACTAATGGCTCAGATATCTCCTCAGTCATCTCCTTGAGGGAAAAATGTCCCTTCCTGACCTCTGCCAGTGGCCAGCTGAACCCCTGAAGCATGAGGTTTAGGAACATAAGATCTAAACCGGAAGTGAGCCCCAGGGCTGCTGAGCCCTGCCACCCATCATCACACATAACCCCATCATACAATCATATTGTAACAGGGGGCAACTCACCACTGCAGCACCTACTCCTGGCTGTCCTGGGAATTAGCTTGGGGTTTACCAGTACGCCTATGTCTCACCCATCGTCTCATCTGTCTCCATGACCCACATCACTCCCCGGACCGGGTCGTCCTCTTCTGGACACAGCCTTCTGGTGGTGTCCCAGTCTGTCCCTTCCCCCTTCCGGGGGACTGACAGTCCTTAGTCCAACCACTTGCCTCAGTGGCAAACTGCAGTCCCAATTCTAGCTGCTTGTCTCAGTGGCAAACTGCAGTCTATTGACTGGCCTCTCCCCTCAATGGCAAGTGGGGCAAGGTGTCTGGGGGGGACCCTATAGCCAGCAGACAAATACTGCCTCTCCTCCAACTCTGGCATCTCCTTCCCTGGGCCACTCGCCCGCAGCCCTAGCACCTCCACCACCATTGTATCAGGGCTCAGTCTGGCAGCGGTCAGCCGGGAGCTCACTCATGCTCCCTGCCCATCACTGCTCTGTCCATGGTGCTCCAGCCTTCTAAGCAGCCAGCCCTCCTCCCCCTCCCTTCAAGCAGGGGCAGCCCCTTCTTATATGGCCCTGATTGGCTGTTTCAATAAAACTTCTCCTGATTGGCTGGCACTATAAGCCTTTTCCTCATTGGCTGCCTCCCATGCAGCCTCCTCAAGGTGGCTTTAACCTCTTACCTACCAGTGAGGGGCAGGCGCCCCATCACACACACTCATACATTTGCCCAGCACTTCCTTAAAGCTACAGAAGCTGTTTGCCCCCACAACGGCTGTTGGGAGGCTGTCCCAGCCCCTCACCCCTCTGATGGTGAGAAAACTTCATCTAATTTCCAGCCTGACTTTGTTCATGGCCAGGTGAGAGCCACTTGGTTTTGTGCTAGGCTTGTCCTTTAGCTTAAATAGTTCCACACCCTCCCTAATATTTACCCCCTAATATATTTACAGAGAGCAATCATAGGCCTCCTTAGGCTTCTCTTTGCTAGAGTAAATAAACCAAGATCTTCCAGTCTCCTCTCATCAGGCAGGCCCTCCATTCCCCTGCTCATCCTAGCCGCTCTTCTCTGCACATGTTCCAGTTTAAATTCATCTTTCTTGAACATGGGTGACCTGCCTTGTCTAGCTCAAATGAGGTCATACCAGTGCCTTGTGTAAACGCATTAATGCTTCTCTATCTCTACCAGAAACTCCTCGCCTGATGCGTCCTAGAGATGCATATGCCTTTTTCACAGCCACATGACATTAGTGGCTCATAGTTAAGGCTACATTTTAGTCACGGGTATTGTTAGTAGGTCATGGGGCCCTGGGGGCACTGCAGGTGCTGGGAAGGGGTGGGCTGGGGGCGCCACAGGTACTCAGGGGCGGGAAGACGTGGGGGCACTGCAAGTGCTCAGGGGGGCACGGTCAAGGGGGGCATGGTGGGGGGTTGCAGCCCGGGGGCAACACAGGTGCTTGGGGGCGTGAGGGTTGGCAGGGCTGGGGCAGGTTCCCCACCCGGCTCTAGGGAAGCAGCGACCTCCAGCTCCTAGCTCCATGTGCTGCCTCTGCTCTGCCCCCAAGCCCGGTTCTGCAGCTCTGATTGGCTGGGAACCGTGTCTAATGGGAGCTGCAGGGCCGATGCCTGTGGCGGAGGCAGCATATGGAGCTAGGAGCTGTGGGAGAGGAGTTCTTGTCACCCTTCTGGGGAGCTCCCCCCCAGGTAAGCACTGCCACACACCCAGTCACCAGCCCTGAGCCCCCCCTCCTCCCAAAAAAACCTCCTGCTGCTGGGAGGTGCGGGGGAGGGGGCAAGACTGCTCCAGCAGTAGCCAGTGCGACTAGCCCAGGGGCTGCCCAAGCTGCTCAGACGGCTCCCGGGCCAGCCACACGGGCCGCTGCAGAAGTCACAGAGGTGAGTGACAAACATGGAGCCTTACTCATAGTCACCTGTGATCCACCAACACACCCAGGTCTCTTCCAGCCACGACTTGTAGCGGATATTCTTATGATCAGACGCTGTGTGTGTGAGACCTTTCACTTTGTACTATTGAATTTCATCCCGTTTCTGTCACTCCAGCCTTGGAGGCCATTCACAGCCATACGATGTTCTGATCCTTTGCATCTCGGCAAATTTCATTTCATGTACTGCACCTGCACTGAACAGGCTTTGTCCAGTACCTGCCACTGCCTAGTTCCCGTGCTGCAGGGGGAACGCGCTGCCCTCAGGGTTGGAAAATGTCTCAGAGGGTTCAGTCCTGATGGGGACGGGTTTGTGTATGTGCTGTAATAAAGTCATAGAATGACTGATGATGTTCCCAGCATGAGTGTCTGGAACGTCTGTCTGCAGGGAAAGCACTAGGGGGAATCAAGATGTGGAATGAACTAAAGTCCCTTCCGGACTCTCACTAGTTCTCTCTCTCACCCTGACAGGCTGCAGAATAACACCCCCATTTAGCTCCAGATTGTCCCATCCTCCAAGGAGAGGGGGAAGGGAAATGGCTGCAGAAGAGCAGGCTCAGGTAGGGATACCAAGGGAGTTGCTGGTGCGTTCCTGCTGGGGGGGGCAGAAAATACATAGGTGGGAAGTTCAATCTGGAGGTGGGAGGGGGCAAGAAATACCCAGGGTCATAGGCGCTGACAGCCAAACAGCTGGGAAGGGCTTGGGGGAGGGCGGAGAGCAGCAGGTGGGCGGGAAGAGGAAAAGGAAAAGTCAGCACCTGTGCAAAGGGTGGAGAAAGGGAGGGGAACAGTGGGTGACAAACTTGCTGGAACTTGTTTTTACTTGGGGACTAGATTATAGGAACAGATCCCTGGGGGTTATGGTGGAAATTCCTTTTTTTGTGGAACAGGAAACAGATGCCCTGGACTTGGCTGGGATAACTTACCAAACTGCCAGTGCTGGAGCATAAACCTACTAAGTGGAGGCTGCTCTGAGATACGAAGAAGTTACTGATCAGAAGCTTAGGGGAGATGCCCCATTCCCTCCCATCTAGCTGCTGGCAATGGGGAGGAGGTTGGGATTCCTACCAGGGGGCCTGGAGCCTTCTAGGGACCCATCTCCTGCATCAGCCTCTGACTAGGTGTGTAATGAGTGTGAAGACCCTGCCAGCCTCTGTCTGCTAGGAGGGAAGTGGGACTCTTTTCCTCCCCTCGCTCTGATGCCTCCTGGATGCTCTGAGCAGAGTGGGACTCTGTGCCTCCTTAGGCTTCCAATTAATTGGGCCTGCTGTGTCATGAATAGTGGGGCTGGGAGTGGAGCAGCAGGTACTGAGTGTTGGACTCTTGCTCTTTCAGGGGCCGGTGACCTTCGAGGAGGTGGCTGTGTATTTCACCAGGGAAGAGTGGGCTCTGCTGGACTCCGCTCAGAGAGCCCTCTACAGGGATGTCATGCAGGAGAACTGTGAGAATGTGACCTCGCTGGGTAAGGATTCCTGTCCCCTTTGTGAGGGATAGCTCAGTGGTTTGAGCATTGGCCTGCTAAACCCAGGGTTGTTAGTTCAATCCTTGAGGGGGCCATTTAGGGATCTGGGGCAAAAATTAGTCTGGGGATTGGTCCTGCTTTGAACAGGGGGTTGTACTAGATGATATTCTATGATTAAAAGAAATGAAAAGTGAAGGTTCACGCCACGCCCACAATGCAACCTGAACTCTTCCCCGTTTCAGCAACACCCTAACATGCCAATGACACACAGATTAGCGCTCTCCCCTCCCCTGCTACAGAACACCTTGGGAACGGAGCACAGGGGCAGTATAGCACAAAGTCTAATATCGCAGAATTGCAAAATGTGACCAGCCCTTTAGCCTCACTAGGCCCTGCAGACCACTAGCATGTATGCCAACAAATTACTGACAGACCCATAGCAAGAACGCACTCTGTGCGCCTTTACTAACACAGCCTACAACACTGACCCCTGAAAGGAGGCATACACGGTCCACATGCACTTCGCTTCATATGACAGTCACAGCTCTGCCATGCTATTCCAAGTAATCCCTCTCCTGTCCAGTTACAGCAACAGCTGGCACAGTGCACACAGCTGGAGGGCATGCAGATAAATGCTGGGATTCCCGTCTGTGGAACAAAACACAAACAATAGCATCTTCCCTTAGTTCTTCCTTGTATCGATTATAAAGTCACCCATTTTATGGCCAGAAGGGAGTATTAGGCCACCTTGTCTGACTGCTGTAATGAGCTGAATAGCTTGTATACAACTAAATCATCCTCTAAAACAGCAGTTGTCAAACTTTAGCAACCCAAGGACCCCCATTTTGATTTAAAAATTTTCATGGACTCCCAAGCCACCCACTCAGCTCCAGGCCCCGCCCCCACTCCACCCTTTCCCCCGAGGGCCCACCCCTGCCCCACCTCTTCCCATCTGCACTCCGCCCATGCCCCTCCTCTTCCTCACCTCTTTCCGCCCCTTCCCCCAAGTGCACCCCATCCCCACTCCTCTCCCTCCCTCCCAACACCTCCTGCACGCCGCTGAACAGCTGTTCTGCAGTGTGCAGGAGGCCTTGGGAGAGAGAGGGAGGAGTTGATCAGTGGGACCAGCAGCCCCAGATATGACTCGTGTACCTCCTGGAGTACTAGTCCGCAGACTCCAGTTTGAGAAACCCTGCTCTAGAAAGTTGTGACCCGAGGTGCTTAGGGTAGCCCACATTGCAAATGCCAAGGTCAGTGCAGGCTGCAAAAAGAACAACAGATTCTCCCAGAATAAATAATAAATAATGGCCAGTATCTGGCTGTGCGTGTTCCCAGCAGACATGGGGATAGTTAAATCCCTCATTAAGCAGAGTATCCTACACATCTGAGAACCGAGATAGGTGGCCCCAGGCTATTTTCTGCTTTAAAATAGTCTGGAGTTAAAATAATAGAACATGTTATTGTGACAAATGTCCTATGAACTCACCTGATCTCACTTGTTTTCTTTTCTCTGAGCAGAGTTTCCAGTTTCCAAATTTGATGTGATCTCCCAGCTGGAACGAGGAGAAAAGCCAGATGTCCAGGGCTCAGATGAAAGAGAGATCTGGAAGGATGCCTGTCCAGGTGAGGAATCATTAAATCAGCTCAAAAGATGAAGGAAACAGCTGGGATTCCCTACAAAGACCCTTGTTAGCTCTCTGAGTTCAGGAGTCATCCTCATAGCCGATATCACTCATGGCTTCCATCCCATAGCGACAGACCTCTGGTCGTACTTCCCAACTTGACCTTCCCAGATGGGTTGTAGAAACAGATTTTATGCCCTCTTCTCTCCTGTGTGGGGAAGAATTTGGTGGGATTCTGATCCTGATTTTTTTCTGACTCTGTAGCATTTATTTTGGTTTGCTCTCCCCTTTCCCATCCCTGTTTCTGAGGTTTCTCCCTCTATCCCAGCAGGTGCTGGGATGTTGAATGAGAACAAGGAGCAGAATCCTCAGCAGCAAGATGCTGAGCAAGTGGAAGCACATGCGGGATTATCACAAAGATCCAAAGGGAATGTGTCCTGGCATCATGTGGAGGGAAAAGCCTGTGAGAGTGACCACAGGCCAGAGAGAGAGCAGGGAAACAAGACAGGGGAGAAAATTAGTAAATCCATTAATTATCAGGAAACTCAGAAGGAAACCACAGCTCAGAAGAGACTCCTCACAGGAGAGCGAAACAACACATGCGCTGAGTGTGGGAAAAATTTCAGTAGCCACTCACACCTTATAGAACATCAGAGAATTCACACAGGGGAGCGACCCTACAAGTGCTGTGAGTGCGGGAAAAGCTTCACTCGGAGCTCAACCCTTCTTAGGCATGAGAGGGTCCACACAGGAGAGAGACCCTATGAATGTTGTGACTGTGGGAAAACCTTCAGTCAGAATTCATCCCTTATTACACATCAGAGGACCCATACGGGAGAGAGACCCTACGAATGCCATAAGTGCAGGAAAAGCTTTGCTCGGATCTCAACTCTTGTTATGCATCAGAGCACCCACACAGGAGAGAGATCCTATGAATGCTGTGAGTGTGGGAAAACCTTCAGTCAGAGTTCATCCCTTATTGCACATCAGAGGATCCACACAGGAGAGAGACCCTATGAATGCCGAGAGTGTAGGAAAAACTTCAGTAGCCGCTCAGGGCTTTTTGACCATAAGAGAATCCACAGAGGGGAGAGACCTTATGAATGCTGGGAGTGTGGGAAAACCTTCACTCGGAGCTCACACCTTATTACACATCAGAGAATTCACACAGGAGAGCGCCCATATGAATGCTGTGAGTGTGGGAAAAACTTCTCTCAGATCTCAGCCCTTATTAGACATCAAAGAATTCACACAGGAGAGAGACCCTATGGATGCTGTGAATGTGGGAAAAACTTCTCTCAGAGCTCAGCCCTTACTGCACATCAGAGAATCCACACAGGAGAGATTCTCTAGAGATGCTTCTTGTGGGAAAAGCTTCCATCAGAGCTCAGCCTTTATTTATCATCAGAGAATCCACATGGGAGATAAACACCATAAAAACCTTATCTAGAGCTGACCAAAAATAAATTTCTTTAATACATTTGCTAATTCCCACATAGGGGCCTTTCAGGCTGTTTGAATCATTTACATAACCATGGTCTCTCCAATCTATCCAGTGAGCTTCTGGCTTGGGCCTCTTTTTGCCTCTCGAGGTCCCTTCCTTTCCTACAAATCCATGACTTTCTGTGGAAGTTATGTCCAAGCACAAGATGGTTTGGGAAATTATTAAAGCGATTCCTCTTATAACAAAATGCTGGCTTCCTAGATATACCCTCACCTGTTCACTTAGTTCTGCAGTAAAGGATCTGCCTTTTAAACAGAATGCCAGATGAGTTCATTTTTATTGCTAGCAGTTTCACTGTATTGAATATTCTTGGAAAAATGTGACCCGCTTTCTCCTATGGCATGGAGTATATAAAAATATAGACTGTTCTTGTAGTGGAAAACTTTGATATCAACTACATAAGCAAGAGAAGTACCAAAAAAGAGGATAGCTATTTAGCAATATCGTCATATATTCTCTTGGACTCGGGAGGTGGTGGAATCTCCATCCTCAGAGGTTTCTAAGGCCTGGCTTGACAAAGCCTTGGCTGGAATGATTTAGTTGGTGTTGGTCCTGCTTTGAGCAGGGGATTGGACTAGATGACTTCCTGAGGTCTCTTCCAATCCTAATCTTCTATGATTCTATGTGTTAATGGGCCATGTTAAGGCATTGCTGAAAGAGGGCAGAGTTAATGTGTATGTGCAACCTTAATTGTGCCTTTCCTTGTTTTCACATGTTTGAGTTTTGCTGAAGTTGAGGTTCTGCAAGGGGTTGATATCCTCCCAGACAACCATAACTGTGTTGATGAAGGTTTTTGCCCTTTAATTAATACCAGAGGTAGAGGCCCTGGTTGCCCACTAGATATTAATGAGCGTGCAAAGTCAACACCAGGACTAAATGCTTAGGAATAAAATAATGATCATCCCCGTGGGCCACCACTCCTTTAAACCAATCAAGCCCCAATCAAAGCTTGGAAGGGGACATTGAAAAATGCATAATAATTTTTTCTCTGTCTGAAAGACAGAGCTCTAGGCTTTACTTTGGAATTCATTAACTATTAGCCATGCACCCTTTCATTTATAAACACGGCCCATTGCTGAGATCTCCCAGGGGTTTTAAATTTAACACCCAACGACTTGATGATCTCTTTTTATTTCCAAAATTTCAACTCAGCACCTTTGTCTCCCATGTCCTCTGGTGGCCTCACATGCTGGCCACAATGCAAGCCTATGTGGTCTCTTGCAGTCTATGTGCTTGCTGCAAGGCACAGCCCAATAAAGCCTTTGGACTCCTGCAACCACTTAAGACTCTACCGGGTCCCTGGACAGCCATCACCTTAGATTTTGTAGTAGAATTATCCAAGTCCAATGGGTTCATGACCATTCTGACAGTAGTGAACCACCGCATAAAGATTGGATAGTTCATCCCCTGAACTGGTTTACCATACTCCCAGGAAATTGCCTGGCTCTGGGTGGTATAAGTTGTCCACCTCCATGACCTTCCAGAACACATCATCTCCCACTTTTGGTGAGAAGCTGTCTGGATTTTGGATATGTAATTCTCCCTCTCCTCTGCCTACCACACTTAAATGAATACTTAAGTAGTGAGAACCAACAAGATCCTGGAATAGTATGTTCGATGCTACATAAACTTCCACCAGAACAACTAGTCCTTGCTGCAACCTCAGGGAGAGCTTGTGTACAGTAATGCAGAGCACAGTTCTACGTGGCAAAGCCCTTTTATTTCAAACAATGAGTCCCTCCCTTGGTTCTACCTGGAATTACCTGCAACTTCCCAAAATGCAGCAGCCCTGGACTGGATTCAACACAAACATCAAACCTGAGATGGCATAACAGTTCATCTGGAGGACACGAAGAAGATCTACAAACAATATGCAACCCATTGAAGAGAAGAGGGCCCTGCCATTATGCTAGGCAAGAAGGAATGGCTCCTCATGAAAAACCTACACAGGAACAGGCCAACTCGTACATTGGATTACCAGTTCTTTGGGCCCTACCAAGTAAGCTGGCAAATTCACCCAGTCACCTTTGAATTCGACTTACCCCATTGCCTCTGCATAATCCTAGTTTTCCATTAAACACTTCTGAAATCCACACTCAGGACCCATTCCTTCATCATTCACAATCCCCCTCCCCCCCACGATACATACATTGTTCATTAT
Organism: Trachemys scripta elegans; assembly: GCF_013100865.1. Lineage (NCBI taxonomy): Eukaryota > Metazoa > Chordata > Testudines > Emydidae > Trachemys > Trachemys scripta. The sequence goes on along the minus strand of NC_048322.1, from coordinate 5,240,858 downwards.
CTGTTTGATACCAGAATCAGAATGGGAGAGCTGCATTTGAGTGGAGGCCTGCAGCTGGACTGGCTGCCTGCAGTGTATGCAGCCCTATTGGTTGATCTCCAGGCCCAATTATGTGTTCCCACCTGCAGTTTTATGCTTTGAGCTAAAATGTTTCAGTGGGGCCATCAGAGAGGGAGACTTACTGCACAGACCAATTTGGCAGGGGTAAAGAGCAGGACTGCAAGACTACCCATATTGATGACTTGGGGCTGCTAGAGGTTAGTGGGGGAAGACTTCACTTGTGTGTATGGCTGCAAAAAGGCCTCAGGATGCTGGAGGGAAAAGGGAGGACAACATTTGGGCTAGGGCTGTGTCAAAAAAGATGCACGCGTCCTGCGGATTTTCCTGCACTTTTGAATGCCTAGCTTCTATTCCACACCCATTTGTTTCCCTTCTTCATAAATCTGGGTAGTTCAATTGGTTGAACCCAAAACATTAATCTGAAGGTCTGGGATTCAAGCTCTGGGATTTTTTTCAATGTGCTTTGTGCACAAGGAGCTAAAGGCATCCCTGGAGAATCCTTCTTGAGTTTAAGTTTCTCCTAAAGCCATCTAGAATCCTAGGAGGGGATCTTTGGTCCACAGGACTCAAGGGACAACTTACTTATTTTCCCATAACTGTAGGAATCTGGAGGAAAAAAAATACCTCTGTGAGTGTTACAAAGCGGTGTGTGCCGAGCCCTTCAGGAAACAGAGAGGCAGGGAGATAGGAGATGGAGGCATTGAGAAAGTAAGGAATAAACTTATCCCAAGAAAGTGTCCCCATCAGAAGTCTCCAGAGTAAAGCATAGCAGATGCTGGTCCCATAGTATAAGGATCAGTGCTCAGGGCTTGGAAACATGTGATTGGAGTGTCTCTCAGTTGAACGCTGTGGTATCTATCTGCCTTGAATGAGAGTTCAGGGGGTTATATCATGCTCTCCCAAATGATGGACAAGCCTGGGTTTTGCCTGTCAGCTACTGAGACTTAAGCATGAGAGGGAACAATAGCTCCCAAAGGTTGGCCATGAGTAGACTCCTGTGAGAAGGGGTACGAGCTGGATTTCTGCTGAGCCCTGCACCTCAGCTGGATGACAGGCCTTGCAGGCAGCCCTATTGTTTGACCTACTGGGCCAAAGTCATTTTGGCAGTGTTGCCATTGGTGTTGTTGGTCTTTCCTCAGGAATGATGAAGGTGGGGTCTGAGGGAGGGAGGTTTAATACTCATCCCATTTGGTCAGGGATGAAGAACAGGGCTGCAAAAGTTTCACAGGTTGATGAGCTGAGCCTTCTAGAGTTTGGGGATGGGTGGACTTGACTTGTGTGTGGGGCTGCAAAAATGCCTCAGGGCACTGGAGAGAAGACAGAGGAGTGGACATAGGGTAGGCCTGTGCAGAGAAAGATGCAGCCTTCCTCTGGTTTTCCCCCTTTCTTTTGCCTGCCTAGTTTCTCTTCTACATGATCTTGGTTTCTTCTCTTATGAATCTGGGTAGATCAGTTGCTAGAGGAGCAGACTTTTAATCTGAGGGATTAAGATTCAAGTTCTTGTTCATACAGTATTTTAATATGCTTCATTCACAAGGAGCTTGAGCCATCCGAGTAGGAACCTATTTGACTTTAGGTTACTCCTCAAGGCTTGCAGTTTCCCAAGAAAGGCCATTTGGTCCATTGGAGTGAAAGGAAAACTTCCTTACCTTCCCATTACACTAGGGGTATGGAGGAATAAAGCCAGGTGCAAAGTCTTCAGAATCCATAGAGCTTTTGGGATTTGGGGTATTTTTGATGTTTCTGGAGCTTTTGCAATTAGAGGGAGTTACAGAGGCTCTGGTGCTTCTGAAATTTCAGGAATTTCAGGGAGTCCTCTGTGTGAGAGGACTCCCCCAGCACTCACGTTCACACCCCTGTAGGGAGATAAATCCAAAATAATACTGTCTTGCACTGTATAGAAAGATCTGCACAGCGCAAGCTCATAAAAATCCGCCCTCTTCCTCAATGTGAAGAGAGATGTGCATGATTTCTTGCCCCCCGCAGTTAGAAATTACATAAACTGGGTTTAATAATCAAAAATAAGTTTTTATTAACTACAAAAGGTAGATTTTAAGTAGGTCAAGAGATAGCAAACAGAACAAAGCAGATTATCTAAGAAAATAGACAAAAGCCGCAAACTGAGCTTAACACACTAGATAGGTAGGATACAAATTAGCAAATTCTCACCCTGAGTGATAAACGGGCTGACAGATTCTTAAGGCACAGGTTGCCTTGGCTTTTCCAGGTTTTCATACACAGGCTAAATATCTTAGCCTGGGATCATCACTTCTCACAGTTCAGTCTTTGTTCCTCGGGTGTTTTCAGGTGTGTTGTTGGAGGGAGAGTGAGGCCCCATCATGTTGTCATTGTCCCTCTTTTATATCTTCCCCTCATTTGCTGAAAAGCTTTCTTGCTGTGACGTGGGTCAAACAGTTCCCATTGTGTAGAGCTATCTCTGAGAGGTTTCTATTACACACAGTTCCTAGGGTGATCCTTATGCTTGTATGCATTTCTTCAATAAGCCACTAACATTGTTTGGCCTCATCCAACGTAGCACATTCAAAATACAGAGACATGGTCAATATTCCTAGCTTCAGATACAAAAATGATACATGCTTACAAATTGGATAAACACATTCAGTAAATCATAACCTTTCCCATGATACCTCACATGAGCCATCTTGCATAAAGTATATCTTAGTTATGTCATATCCATATCATAACCATATTTCCATGAAGAATATGGGGTGTAATGTCACAGCAGGATTTTAAGAACAGCAGAACCTTCTGTGTTCTGAACTCTGCAATGTAGAGATAGGGAGCTAGGAGCTAGAGGGAGTGAGATAATCAAACACAAAATTATCTCAACAAAGTTCTCACCATCAAAAGTCTCAGATATAAGCAGACCCTTATCCTATGGTGTAAAAGTGAACACTCGGGACTTTAAATCTTCCAATCTGAGATCAAGTCTGGGACGTTGCAGCACCATCCTGCATAGAAAAAATGGGAACGCAGTAGTATTGTCTTACTCTCGAAAATGACATGGGAGCCTGCCTTTTCTACGCTAGCTGTTGTGATTTGAGCGACAGGAGGACATTTGATCCAGAAAGCTGGATGTTCCTAGAGCCCTGTAGGAAGGGATGCCAGTGCAATTTCTTCTGAGTCCTGCAGCTGGGTTGCAGCCTGGCCTTTCAGACAGCTGTATTGGTTGACCTACTGGCCCAAAGTCACTTTTGCAGGGTTCTTCTTTTGCCAGAAATGCTGAAGGGCAGGCCTGAGGGAGGGACACTTAATATGCCTCCCTATGAGTCCAGGCTGAAGAGGAGAGCTGAAAGAGTGGGCAGGTTGATGAACTGGATGTTCTAGAGTTTGGGGAGGATGGAGTTGACTTGTGCATGGTGGTGGGAAGATGTCTCAGAGCACTGGAGGGAGGAGCAACCAGGGACAGGGCTGCAAAAAGAGCAAGAATACCAGGTTTTCTTTCCTGTTTCCCGCTCTTTTTCTTCACTACTTTCTCTTCTGCACCAACTTACTCCACTTCAATGTTTGCTGGGCTAGCTCTGGGTAAAACACCAGGCTTTTAATCTGAGAGTCCAGAATGCAAATCCCTGGACAGGTAATAGCAAACCTTTCCTGTAATAGCACCACCAAAAACTTCAAAAATCATTTATTCAGGACCCTCCTTGATATTACTTTTTTCTTTTCAGGACTTGTCCTTTCCAAGGAAGGACCCTTTAGTACCTGGAACTGAAGGGGTGTTGGGCCTGATGGACTTTGAAGCCTTTTACAGCTCTACTTTTTTGTTTTTCAATTTTCAGTGGGTGGCTGAGTTGGAGGGCAGGTCAGGCTCGAGGGGAATGGTGGGGTGTAATGCTCCCTCACTCTCCCGGTTGGAGGGAGGCCACTCAGGCTAGTCCTGTAGGGTCAGGACCAGAGTCTGTAAGACAGGCAAAAGTCCCCCCTCCCCCCTAGGGCTTTTGTGGTAAATAGTCAATACCTGGACTGGGGTAGTTCTGGTAGTCAGCCCTTAACTACAGTCTCTCAGAGCTGGCTTTGGCCTGGGAAGAGCGCAGGCAGCTAGTAAACAAAACAGTCTCCAGGTGAGTTGGGCCTGGGCTTGTGTAGGTTCAGGGTGCTAGCAAGCAAACAGTCTTTCAGGGCTGGCTTTGGCCTGGTCGGAGCTCAGGCGGCCAGCAAACACACAGTCTCTAAAGGTGAGTGGTCAGGGAGCTCCTGTCCTGGGCTAGAGCCTCCTTGCATCGTATAGGGGGTCAGCCACCCGGGGTGGGGTGGCAGGGAGACGTAGGCCCATCCTACTCCACCATGTCCCAGCCCAGGGCCCTGGCAGGGGCAGGATTGGCTGCCCCTGCGTCGGCGGGGAGCCAGCCGCAACACACCGACTGAGCCATGCCGGGCTCTGCAGCCGGCTGCTTCGTGGCTGCCCCTAGGCTACTTCCTGCCTCCCCGGAGTTTGGTACCTGCAGGCTCCAGGCCTCTTCCGGGTCTTTGGGGTAAACTACAGTGGGTTCTCCGGTGCCGGCTCCTCTCAGGGTCTCTGGAGAACAGGTCGAGCGTCTCCTCCATTGCAGGCTCTCCCCCAACTGGGCTGCAGGGCCGGCCTCTTATACTTCCAGCCACGCCCTGGTACTTCCGGCGAGGGGAGCGGGGTGATCTAAGTTCCGCCGTTCAAGGGACGTGTAATGCTCCCTCACTCTCCCAGTCGGAGGTGGGGAGATTAATGGAAGGAGGAGGCACATGTCAGAGCCCTGGAGGGCTCTGGGTGATTGCTACTTCCCACCACAGATGTAATGAGGTTGAGTAGTGTCCGCAAAAGAGAAACTAAACAACTAATTATTCCTCAAGATAGGTTTTTAATGACTTACGACTATAAAGGCAACACAGACAGAGTAAGAAAAACAGAATTAAAGACCAGTACTGAGTGAGGATTAATACAAATGGCAAGTTATACTGGAGACAAGTACAAGTACAAGTAATATTATGCATTAACTACCTATTCCTATAAGTGCACATATAAAAGGTAAATAATATTGAAGATAGTCACAAATACATGCAACGCTACTATTACTGATTGCCTAGCAACTTCACATGTACTGTAACCACCCCCAACAAATACAGTTCTATATGCAATACTAATACATTGATCAACTATATTTTACTAACCTTAACCTACCTATAATCTTATATAACAACTTATAAACTTTTATTGACTTTTATAATAAACTTGATGGTAACTTATACTGAAGACAGGCACAGCGACTTGTAAAGCTATTATGATTTATCAATTACTAACTTCACCAGCACTGTACCTGCTTCCAGCAAGGCACAAAACATATACAGTTACTATATATTGATTAACCATTGACTACTACTATTTTTAAACAACTTAATTTACTAATTAAACTATAGTATTAATACAGATTTAAGATTAACCAGCTCGAGCACAACCAGACCTCTTCACTCCAAAACCTTACCCTGCGTTCTTCCAAAGATACATTACCTTCAGTTGACCGTTTCCTGCACTGGCCAGGCACAGATAGTCAGTGAAGTGCAAGTCCCTTTTATTCCGGGGGTGTATGTGAGCCTGACAAAGAGTGATCTCTTTTAGGCGTGTGTACACACACACCCGCCCCCCCTCCCTTTGCACCTTTTTATACGGTATTTGCTGGCCGTGTTTCAAAACAGGTCAACCAATGAAGGTGGCCAAATGTTTCAGTGTGGTAGTTGCAGTTGTTTTGAACTTATGAACTGTGCATCTGTGCTCAGCTCATCTCTTCTCTATGCGGCTAATTGTGGTCAATTTGCTAGACTCAAAAATGCTCGAGTTAGCTTAAAGAGGTATTTGATTGCAGCGCATAGTAACCACAAGTCTGTATCTATCTTTACAGAGTTTCCTTTTTAGTCTATAAAGCTTCCTAGCTAGATTATGATTATGCTTGTAGGATTCTACTGTACTCGCTTCTTACAACTTCCGGAAGGTTGCCAGAAGATTGAGGCCTAACAGTGCTTAGCCTGACACTACTTGACAAGACTTATGCACATTAATCACAGGAGGGAGGCCACTCAGCCTCACTACACACACACACCCTCAAGTCCATCTCCGGGAACGCGGAGATGGCACCCTCCTTCTCCCCCAGTTGGGAGAAAAAGTCTGCGTTGATGTGGTCATTACCAGCTCGATGCCGAAACGTGAAGGCATACGGCTGTAGAGTTAGGTACCAACGCCTAATCCGGGGGTTTGTTTCCTTTGCCTTTTGTAGCCAGTTCAGAGGTGCATGGTCAGTCACTAGTACGAAGGAGCCGTCTACCAGATAATATCTTAAGGCGTCCACTGCCCACTTGACAGCTAGTGCTTCCTTCTCGACCACCACATAATTTTGCTCTTGGGGGAACAGTTTATGGCTGATATATAATATAGGGTGTTCTTCCTCATTGACCTTTTGTGGCAGGACGGCCCCCAGGCCCACCTCCGATGCGTCAGTCTGCAGCAGGAACTCCCTGTCAAAATCAGGGCTGAAGAGCACCGGCTCTTTGCTAAGATGGTCCTTGAGGGTTTGGAAGGCCTGTTGGCATTCGTTTGTACACCATACATGCCGAGGGCTGTCCTTCCTTAGGAGCTCTGTCAGTGGGGCCATGATTGAGGCGAAACCGGGAACAAAGCGGCGGTAGTAGCCCGCTAGCCCCAGGAATTGCCGAACCTGTCTCTTCGTGGTGGGGGCTTCATAAGCCTGTAATGCCTGGACCTTCCCCACCAAAGGTCATACTTGCCCTCGCCCGAGGGTATATCCCAAGTAGGTGGTCTCTTGCCAGCCAATTTTGCATTTCTTGGGGTTGGCAGTCAGCCCAGCATCCCCCAGGGCCCGTAGGATGGCGGCAACCTGGTTGAGGTGGTCCTCCCATCAGCGGCTGTAGATCACCACAACATCAAGGTATGCCACCGCATAGGCTTTGTGTGGCTGCAGGACCCGATCCATTAGCCTCTGGAAGGTAGCAGGTGCCCCATGAAGGCCAAAAGGCATTCGGGTAAACTGATATAACCCGGTGGGGGTAGCAAAAGCGGTCTTCTCCTGAGCGCTCAGGCTTAAGGGGATTTGCCAGTACCCCTTTGTAAGGTCCAGGGTATTGATGTACTGAGCGTCTCCCAGGTGGTCCAGCAGCTTATCAATCTGCGGCATGGGATAAGCGTCAAATTTTGAAATGTTATTGACTCTCCTAAAATCAATGCAGAAGCGGACTGTCCCGTCTCGTTTTGGGACCAAGATGATGGGGGGCTGTGCCAGTCACTATATGACCTTTCAATTACCTCCAACTCCAGCATGGTCTGGACCTCCTTTTCAATGATTTCCCACATGCGGCATGGCAATGGCCTGGTTGTCTCTCGTATGACCTCCCTTGGGTTGGTTAATATCTTATGCTGCACCAGGGTGGTTTGTCCAGGTCTCGCCATGAACATCTTAGGGAAGGACTTTACCAGCCCCTTGTCCTGCTTCAGTTGTTCCTCGGTCAAGGTTCCCAACTGCGGCTCTTCTGGGTCAGTGGGAACTGGTAGTTCAGGTCTGAGGTCGGGCTCAGGGGGTTATGGCGTGATCAAGAGCGCCTCTTGCTCCCGCCAGGCCTTCAACAAGTTAACGTGATATATTTGTTTTTTCTTCTTTCGGTCAGGTTGGGACACTTCATAGGTGACTGGCCCGACTTGATGAATAACCTCATAAGGTCCCTGCCACCGGGCTAGCAGCTTCGACTCCTCTGACAGGAGGAGTAGCAATACCCTCTCGCCTGGGGCAAAGGTCTTCACAGGACCCCTTATTGTAGGTTCATTCTTGGTCTTTCTGTGCTCTCTGTAAATTTTCTCTTGCCAGGTCGCCCACCCAGGTTAATCATTCCTGCAGCTGAAGGATATACTGGAGGAGGTTGTGCGATGGGGATGGGGTCTTCTCCCAGTTCTCCCGCATGAGGTCGAGTAGCCCCTTCGGCTGTCGGCCATACAGTAGCTTGAAGGGGGAGAACTTAGTCAAAGATTGAGGGACTTCCTGGAGGGCCAGTAACAGGTGGAATCAGCTGGTCCCACTGGTGCATCATTTTGGGGGAAAACCTTCATAACATGTCCTTCAATGTATGATTAAAGCGCTCCACCAGCCCATCCATCTGAGGGTGGTAGATGGACGTTTGTAATTTCTTTATCCCCAAGAGGTCGCAGACATGGTGTAGAAGCTTCGAAGTAAAGTAGGTGCCTTGATCAGTCAGGAGTTCCTGTGGGAGGCCAACCCGGGTGAAGATTTTCATGAGCTCGGCAGCGATCGTCCAAGCCATAACACTTCGCAGGGGAATGGCTTCTGCGAACTGGGTTGCATAGTCCAAGACCACTAAGATATACTGGAATCCCGCGACACTCTTAGGCAGGGGTTGCATAGTCCAGGACCACCAAGATATACTGGAATCCCGCAACACTCCCATGAGGTCCATGGCAATCCTCTCAAATGGGGTGCCCATGATGGGCAAGGGGACGAGAGGTGCTTTCAGTTTGCCCTTTGGGGCTGCTCGTTGGCAGTCTGGGCAAGAGTCGCAAAAGTCTCGGACTTCCCTATGTACTCCTGGCCAATTGAAGCGGGCCAGGATCCGGGCTAGTGTTTTCTCATGGCCCGGGTGGCCCGCGGCAGGGACATCATGGGCCAGGTATAGAACCATCCGTCGGTGGCATCGAGGAACCACAAGCTGCATCCGAATTTCATCAGTCTGGGTCTCGCAGTTGATGATGACCAATGGCGATCCCCCACCATCTCAAAATGGGGGTATTTGGTGGCCGGGTGGGGCAGGTTCAGGGTCCCATTAACACTCGCTAGTTGTTTGTATGCCCACCTCAGGGAGGGGTCCTCCCGTTGGTCATGACTGAAATCCGAGCCCAATGTGGGGGTCTCTTTCAGTCCGAGTTCCCTTCCTTCCCAGATGCCAGATTTCGAGGGCCCAGCAGGTTGGTCCACCTCGTTGGGGTCCTCCAGGGCTTGGTCAGCTTCTTCTAAAGGTTTACCTTCAAGGGCGGCCTCGGCCGGCGAGGCCCTATCGGCCATTGTTTGCAGGAGCCCCACAAAGCCCTTCCAGTCTCGGCCCAAGATGACCGGGTACACCAACTTCGGGGCTAGCCCAAGCATTTCCCCTCTTACAGTCAGGGTCACCAGGGTCTTGGGGTACAAGTGCACATCCCCATGGATACACTGGAGCTGAATGACCTCTCGGGGTGGTTCGGGCAGGGGGGCGAGACCCTGGCAGACAAGCATCTGCCCACACCCCGAGTCAATGAGCTCAGAGATGGTTGCTCCATTCACTGTAACGGGGACAGTCAGCTTACCCGAGGGGTGCTTACGGGCCTGGGCCTCCCCTGAACTGACCTGCCCGAAACTGCAGTCCATCATTGGACACTCTCAATGGAGGTGGCCGAGGAGGCCAGAAGTGAAGCAGGGGCCGAGTCCAGGGTGTCAGGGCAGATCCAGCGCAGGAGGTGCTGGGACTGGCGCCTCTGAGACCTGGGGTCTCTTTTCAGTGGGGGTATCTAGCAGTAGGCCCCGCTCTCTCTGGGGCCTTTGTCAGGCCAGACTGACTTTCATAGAATCATAGAATATCAGGGTTGGAAGGCACCTCAGGAGGTCATCTAGTCCAACCCTCTGCTCAAAGCAGGACCAATTCCCAACTAAATCATCCCAGCCAGGGCTTTGTCAAGCCAGGCCTTAAAAACCTCCAAGGAAGGAGACTCCACCACCTCCCTAGGTAACGCATTCCAGTGCTTCACCACCCTCCTAGTGAAATAGTGTTTCCTAATATCCAACCTAGACCTCCCCCACTGCAACTTGAGACCATTGCTCCTTGTTCTGTCATCTGCCACCACTGCAAACAACCAAGCGCCATCCTCTTTGGAACCCCCTTTCAGGTAGTTGAAAGCAGCTATCAAATCCCCGCTCATTCTTCTCTTCTGGAGACTAAACAATCCCAGTTCCCTCAGCCTCTCCTCATAAGTCATGTGCTCCAGACCACTAATCATTTTTGTTGCCCTCTGCTGGACTCTATCCAATTTTTCCACATCCTTCTTGTAGTGTGGGGCCCAGAACAGGACACAGTACTCCAGATAAGGCTTCACCAATGTCGAATAAAGGGGAAAAATCACGTTCCTCAATCTGCTGGCAATGCCCCTACTTATACAGCCCAAAATGCCGTTAGCCTTCTTGGCAACAAGAGCACACTCTTGACTCATATCCAGCTTCTCATATCCACTCATATCCACTGTGACCCCTAGATCTTTTTCTGCAGAACTGCTACCTAGCCATTCGGTCCCTAGTCTGTAGCAGTGCATAGGATTCTTCCATCCTAAGTGCAGGACTCTGCACTTGTCCTTGTTGAACCTCATCAGGTTTTTTTTGGCCCAATCCTCCAATTTGGCTAGGTCCCCCTGTATCTGATCCCTACCCTCCAGCGTATCTACCACGCCTCCCAGTTTAGTGTCATCTGCAAACTTGCTGAGAGTGCAGTCCACACCATCCTCCAGATCATTAATAAAGATATTAAACAAAACTGGCCCCAGGACCGACCCTTGGGGCACTCCGCTTGAAACCGGCTGTCAACTAGACATGGAGCCATTGATCACTACCCGTTGAGCCCGACGATCTAGCCAGCTTTCTATCCACCTTACAGTCCATTCATCCAGCCCATACTTCTTTAACTTGGCGGCAAGAATACTGTGGGAAACCGTATCAAAAGCTTTGCTAAAGTCAAGGAATAACACATCCACTGCTTTCCCCTCATCCACAGAGCCAGTTATCTCATCATAGAAGGCAATTAGGTTAGTCAGGCACGACTTGCCTTGGTGAATCCATGCTGACTGTTCCTGATCACTTTCCTCTCCTCTAAGTGTTTCATAATTGATTCCTTGAGGATCTGCTCCATGATTTTTCCAGGGACTGAGGTGAGGCTGACTGGCCTGTAGTTCCCCGGATCCTCCTTCTTCCCTTTTTTAAAGATGGGAACTACATTAGCCTTTTTCCAGTCATCCGGGACCTCCCCCGATCGCCATGAGTTTTCAAAGATGATGGCCAATGGCTCCGCAATCACATCTGCCAATTCCTTTAGCACCCTCGGATGCAGCGCATCCGGCCCTGTGGATTTGTGCTCATCCAGTTTTTCTAAATAGTCCCAAACCACTTCTTTCTCCACGGAGGGCTGGTCACCTCCTCCCCATACTGTGTTTCCCAGTCCAGCAGTCTGGGAGCTGACCTTGTTTGTGAAGACAGAGGCAAAAAAAGCATTGAGTACATTAGCTTTTTCCACATCCTCTGTCACTAGGTTGCCTCCCTCATTCAGTAAGGGGCCCACACTTTCCTTGACTTTCTTCTTGTTGCTAACATACCCGAAGAAACCCTTCTTGTTACTCTTAACATCTCTTGCTAGCTGCAAGTCCAAGTGCGATTTGGCCTTCCTGATTTCACTCTTGCATGCCTGAGCAATATCTTTATACTCCTCTCTGGTCATTTGTCCAATCTTCCACTTCTTGTAAGCTTCTTTTTTGCATTTAAGATCAGCAAGGATTTCACTGTTAAGCCAAGCTGGTCACCTGCCATATTTACTATTCTTTCTACACATCAGGATGGTTTGTTCCTGCAACCTCAATAAGAATTCTTTAAAATACAGCCAGGTCTCCTGGACCCCTTTACCCTTCATGTTATTCTCCCAGGGGATCCTGCCCATCTGTTCCCTGAGGGAGTCAAAGTCTGCTTTTCTGAAGTCCAGGGTCCGTATTCTGCTGCTCTCCTTTCTTCTTTGTGTCAGGATCCTGAACTCGACCATCTCATTGTTGGTGTCACTAGGCATAGCTACCAGGTAACTCGGGAGGGTGGAAGGCCATAAGTGTCGATGAAAGCCCCCTGCTCTGGGTCTAAGTGAGCCAAAGTAACTCCATCTTGTGAACTTTAACCAGCCTCAATGCTAACAACCTGAAAGCAGAATATGTAACAGTCAGCTTTTTAGCAGACAGCTGCAGTTTTGCTCAAACTAGCAAAAGCAGTAGTGATAAGGAAGGGGGAGAAGGGGAGGGGGAAGTCTACATGTCTCTAAGCCTGCAAGGCCAAAGATAAACATGCGGACGAGAACTTTTCTAACATGCCACAATGTAGTGCCTACTGTAACTGCTGTCGGGAAGGGAAGGGTGGAGGGGAAACAGAACAAAGACTTACACAAGCAGCTTGGAATATAAAATGGGAAACTTGCTTGTATTTGTTGCGCTTTTGATTTGAGACATGCTGGTCTCCTGAGTGCCTTTTTGAGATCTCGAATAAACTTGGTTTGCTTCTCCACCCTGGTGTGTCTATTGGTGCAATGCACACCAGGCAACGAACCCCCTGTTGCCCCCTCGGGCCCTCTGGGTCGGCAACAATATGGTCCCTGCCTCCCATCCACTTCTGCTTCCCCAACTAATTCTTCCCTGTTTGTGAGCAGCAGGTCAAGAAGAGCTCTGCCCCTAGTTGGTTCCTCCAGCACTTGCACCAGGAAATTGTCCCCTACACTTTCCAAAAACTTCCTGAATTGTCTGTGCACTGCTGTATTGCTCTCCCACCAGATATCAGGGTGATTAAATTCTCCCATGAGAACCAGGGCCTGCGATCTAGCAACTTCTGTTAGTTGCCGGAAGAAAGCTTCGTCCACCTCATCCCCCTGGGCTGGTGGTCTATAGCAGACTCTGACCACGACATCACCCTTGTTGCTCACACTTCTCAACTTTATCCAGAGACTCTCAGGTTTTTCTGCAGTTTCATACCGGAGATCTGAGCGGTCATACTCCTCTCTTACATACAACGCAACTCCCCCACCTTTTCTGCCCTGCCTGTCCTTCCTGAACAGTTTATATCCATCCATGACAGTACTCCAGTCATGTGAGTTATCCCACCAAGTTTCTGTTATTCCAATCGCACCATAGTTCCCTGACTGTGCCAGGACTTCCAGTTCTCCCTGCTTGTTTCCCAGGCTTCTTGCATTTGTGTATAGGCACTTAAGATAACTCATCCATCGTCCCTCTTTCTCAGTATGAGACAGGAGTCCTCCCCTGCAGCTACTCCTGCAGCTCTTTCCAGCCATCCGAGCGTCTTAGGCCAGGTCAGGGCTCACTCCTCTGGCCCTGGGTCTTCTCTTCACAAGACTGGACCGGGACAGCAGTCGGAGGATGGGGCTCTGGCTCTACGGGGGTCTCAGCCACCAGAAACTCCTCCATCAGCCTTGCTTAGCATAGCTGGTCCGTGGCGCATGACCCAAGTCCTCCCGTGTGCTGGAAGGATATGCAAAAAGTGTTTGAGCGCCACTTGTTCTGCTACCTCCACCCCCGTATGCTGCTCAGGTTGTGGCCACCGCCAGCATGCCTCTCTCACCTGCTGAGCTACCACCCTGGATCGGGCTCCCGGCAGGTATGTCGCCTTTGGAACGTATCGGGGGTGATCTCCAGGGCGTTGAGAATTGTGGCCTTCAGATGTGCATAGTCATGGGCTTCGGGCACTGGAAGCACGCTATAGGTGGCTTGGGCCAGGCCCGTTAGGTACAGTGCTAACAAAATGGACCATTGGGCCACTGGCACTTCGCAGCAGAGGTGACTCTCTCAAAAGTAATTAAAAAGGCCTCGGGGTCATCGTCAGGCCCCATCTTGGTTAGGCGTACAGGCACCACACGGTCAGGGGGTCCTGTATCCCCGCTGGGGTTGGGTGTTCCTGGAGTAGGCCAAAGGGCCAGGAGCTGCTGCAGGCAGCGCTATTGTTGCTCATGGTTTTGGGCCCCCAACTCCCGGATCAGCTGTTGCTACTGACTGCTGAATTGTTGCAGCAGCAGGTGTTGCTGCTGCTGCTTGCTCTCGGCTAGCCACTTAATTAACTTTTCAACCTCCATCCTCTGTATAGCGGTGGAGGATGGAGGGGTGCTATATGGTTTGGCAGTCGGTGTGACCCCTTATCTCAGGGGTGGGAAGACTCCCCACTTCTGGTATCACGTGTAATGCTCCCTCACTCAGGCTAGTCCTGTGGGATCAGGACCAGAGTCTGTAAGACAGGCAAAGGCCCCTCTCTCCCATAGGGCTTTTGCAGTAAATAGTCAATACTAGGCTTTAGCCTGGACTGGGGTAGCTCAGGTAGTCAGCCCTTAACTACAGTCTATCAGGGCTGACTGGGACCTGGGCAGAACTCTGGCAACCAGCAAACACACAGGCTCTCAGGGCTGGCTTTGTCCTGGGCAGAGCGCAGGCAGCCAGTAAACAAAACAGTCTCCAGGTGAGTTGGGCCTGGGCTTGTGTAGGCTCAGGGTGCCAGCAAGCAAACAGTCTTTCAGGGCTGGCTTTGGCCTGGGCGGAGTGCAGGCAACCAATAAACAAACAGTCTCTAAAGGTGAGTGGTCAGGGAGCTCCTGACCTGGGCTACAGCCTCCTTGCACCATGTAGGGGGTCAGCCACCTGGGGTGGGGTGGCAGGGGGATGCAGGCCCACCCTACTCCACCGCGTCCCAGCCCTGTGTCGGCGGGGATCCAGCTGCAACACGCCGACTGGGTCACGCCAGGCTCTGCAACTGACTGCTCCGTGGCTGTCCCAGGCTACTTCCTGCCTTCCTGGGGTTTGGTACCTGTGGGCTCCAGGCCTCTTCCGGCTCTTTGGGGTAAACTTCAGCGGGTACTCCAGGCCAGTCGTCATCCACATCTGGGGATCGGGAACAGCCAGGCGCCAGTTACTCTCGGGGCCTCTGGAGAACAGGCCAAGCGTCCTCCTCCGTTGCAGGCTCTCCCCCAACTGGGCTGCAGGGCCGGCCTCTCATACTTCCAGCCATGCCCCGGTACTTCTGGCGAAGGGGGCGGGGTGATCTGGGCTCCACCCTCCAAGGGTCGTGTAATGCTCCCTCACTCTCCTGGTCGGAGGGAGACCACTCAGCCTCACTACACGGGGCAACCATAAAGAACGCAACTGACTCTTCAGATCGGGCCATATTTGTTTTGAGCTGGTCTGGGCCAGCTGATGGTGGCAGAACGGGGAAGAGAATAGGAGGGGCCCCCCTGCTCTCTCTCTCTAGTGTTCATCCATTCCCACCTTACGTCCTATGGGCTTTTCTGTGGGTGGCTAGGTGGAAGGTGCTTGCAGGATGGTTTCAGCCACAACAACTGCCGCCCTCACAACAGCGGTGGCCACAGCAGCGAGACCCCCCCGTTAGCCCCGTCCATATGGAGGTCAATGTACCACTGGGTGATACAGGCCAATTTTAGGGAGCTTCCTGTGAAGCTGACCAACTGTCCCCAGAACTTACTGACAGGAGCTTTAAAGTATTTGCAAATGGCATGGGTGCCCTTTAAGTACTGACATGTGTGGTGGCACCTCTTTCATGGGAAACTTCCATCCATGCAAATGCGCAGGGTCGGCATGTGCAGAGCAAAGATTGCCCTGGGACACTGTGTCAGGCTCTGGCACTCCTTGACACTACGGACCACTTTCTGGTGGCTTGGTTTTTTACCCGGCAGATGTTGGGACTCCTGGCTCCACGATGGCGGTTCCAGACTTAGTTGGACAGGATCATTTACAGCTAGCCTTAGGCTTGTTTCTGGATGAACGAGGTCAAGTCCCTGGTCAGGCAGATAGAGCTTCTTCCTGTGTGGTATTCTCCAAGATCTTCAGAAGGCATGTCCTGCTTCATGTTACTCTTCTTTTCAGGACTTGGCCTTTCCTAAGAAGGGCCCTTTACTGCCTGGGACTGAAGGGGCATCCTCCTCACATGTCCACTGGCCTTGCTGTCTGGAGGAAGAAAGGCCTCTGGGCCTGGAGCAAAGCGCTTAGTGCTGACTTGTTGACCAAATGCAGGGCTGGCCAGAGAGCCCTTGAAGAAGAGATGCAAAAAATTGTCCTGAGAATGTCCTCCCTGACGGAAGAGTTTGAGGGGTTTCTTGTCAGTTCCATGGTGTAAGGACCAGCATTTAGGGCTTTGAATCTTGCAATTCAAATTCAAGTCTCGGTGGAACCTTGGCATCCCTCGCTTGCCACCTATCCTTAGTGGGTGGTTCTATCTCATTACTGTCTGTGATTTCATTTTGCTTTGTATAATTTGTTTTCTATTGGATCTGATATTTTAATAAACAAAAAGCAGAAAGAAAGGAAGCCGGTTCTAGGGCTGCGAAGAGAGAAAGCAGCATGTTTAGTGGATTGTTTCCCGCTCTCTTTTTCTTGACTACTTTCTCTTCTGCACCATCTTGCTGCTCTTGCTTGTGAGCCTGGCTAGCTCATTGAGCCTAAGACCTTTCATCTGAGGGTCTAGGGTTCGAGTTCCTGGTCAGACAGCAAGCTATGCTCCAGGAGTTTTGAAAGGGGTCTTTTCAGAGTGCGCCTTGATATCCCTTTTTTCTCTTCAGTACGTGGCCTTTGTTAAGAAGGGCTCTGTAGTGCATGGGACTGAAGAGGCAACTTCCTGACATGCCCTCTGGCTCTGCAGGCTGGAGGAAGAAAGGCCTCTGGACCTGAAATTATTTCACTATCAACGTTTGATGCTCACCCAGCGCTTGGCTTTCCTTTGAGGGAACTGTGAGGAGGGCGGGGCTTAGCCCCACCCCCACTTGGAGAGGGGTGCAGGTGTTGGGGCTGCTGGCCGGGATCTGGAGGAATGTGACAGGTGTGCGAGAGGAGTGGAGTTGGAGGAGGAGTACGTGTCTGCAGTGCCTGGGGGAGGCCTGTGCCTCTCCCAAGCAGAAGGTATTTGTGCATTGCCAGTTCCTGGGAGGCTTGGGTCCAGTCCAACATTGGGGACCAGGGGGAGGAGAGAGTGGAATTGGTGAAGCTGGGGAGTGGAGCACCAGGAGCCGCTCACTCCACCTTGGGGGCACTTTTGGGGACTGAGCTCTTTTTGGGTACAGGTAGTTTTGGGACCCCAGAGGATGGGGAGCAACAGTCTGGGCTCATTCACCCACCTCCCCTTATGGGGGGAGCACTGACCCAGTGGTGAGCACCATACTTGTTGGTCAGCCCCGCAGTGTCCTTGAACCTGACATGAGACTGGGGCCACTTGCAGGTGACCGAGCAGGGTGAGCTGCTCGAGCGGCAGATGTCAGAGGTCAGGGCCCTGAGACGGCTGAACTGGAAGGCAGGAGAACAGAGCAGAGTTCCAGACTGGTGCGAGCGGTGGGGTTCCGACCAGAGGAACCAAGAGGAAATCCTACATAGGAGCAGCCTCTGTTTCAGTAACCACAGTGTGTTTAGCAGCCTCTCTTTCAGTAACCACAGTGGCGATTGCAGGACTGCAGCATCTGTCTCCTTGCAGCAGCAGCATCATGTAGCTGGACTATGGTACACAGGGATTTCAAGTGGGTGCCCCATATGGGACTTTGTAGTGGGCATTTTGCTGCTCCACTCCTTGGGCTTTATCCCTCGGCAGCTGGGGTCAGTGATTCACCTGCCAGACAGTAGGGAATTTGATGTTAGTTTCCATTCAGTCAACGAGTCTGAGCAGTTCTGGGAGAAGTTTCTCTTCTGCACCAATGTGTTGCTTTTCCTTGTGAACCTGGCAAGCTCAGTCGGTAGAGCACCAGACTTTTAATCTGAGGATCCAGGGTACACGTCCCTGCTCAAGTAGGGATACTTCCCCCCTGTTGCGTGCCCCACAAACTTCCAAAGTTCTCTTGTTAGAACCCTTCTTGTCATTACTTATTTTCTTCAGGCTTTGGCCTTTCCTAGGAAGGGCCCTTTAAGTGCGTGGGACTGAAGGGGCAACTTCCTGACCTGCCTACTAGCCTCGCAGTCTGGAGGAAGAAAGGCCTAATGTCCTTATGCAAAGCATGCGGGCCCTAAACCTTAGAGAGTTGCTATTTCTCCTAGATAGCTGTTCATGGAAGTGGGAGCTGTGTCTCACTGCCTCTGCTTTTGCCTTTAAGTGAATTTGCTGACTTGGATGCAGGATCTGGGGAACGTTTGAAGCTTTTGCTCCTTATTGAGTGCTCTCTCCTGCAGCAGTGCAAGGCGCGCTCTACCCAGAGCCTGAAAGAAATCCACCTTCAGTGTTTGCTGCTCACCCAGCGCCTGACTTTTGTTGGAGGGAGCAGCGTTTAGGCTTGGGCCCAGACTGTCCCTGCCCCTCCCACCCCCCAATCTGGTTACTGCTGCAGCTGTTGGGACTAGTTCCTGGAGCTGAAGGAGCATAAGTGGTGTCCAACTGCGATGGAGTTGAAGGAGCATGTTTCTGCAGTGCCTGGGGGTACTCCAGGCCTTTCCCAGAAGCTAGGGTGAAGCTCAGTATTGCAGCCTGAATTCTCAGGCCACCAAGAGGAGAAGTTTTTCCCTTCCCTTTAGAGCCTTTCAAACCATATCCACAACCTCAGCTGGCCCTTACCAGGGCGAGCCAGATGGGGGCCCTGGCTATGCCTGGAAAGGACAGTAAATGCCTAGCAAGCTCCACCCACCAGGGCCAGCTCCAGGCATCAGAAGAGAAAGCACGTGCCTGGGGCGGCACATTGTAAGGGGTGGCATTCCGGCCAATCTTGGGGCGGCATAGTCCGGCCACCCTGCCGTGGTTCTTTTTGTTTGTTTGTTTGCTTTGGCAGCCCGGTCAGCAGCTCCGGAGCCTCTGACCGGCTTCCCGCGCTCTGTCAGTCCCAGCCCAGCCCTGAAGGGGCACGGACCCTGGCCTGGGGGGGCAGGAACTAGCGATCCCCGCTGCTCACTGTGCCGCCAGGCTCCCTGGGACGCGCCACTCCCCGCCGCCTGCACTGGCCTCCGCCTCCCGCGCCGCTCTGAGCCTGGCCCGGCTGAGCCACCTTTAAAGGAGCGGCTGAGCCACCACCTCTTGCAGCCCCCAGGGGCTCCGCCTGCCCGGCCGGGAAAGGCACCCCAAGGCCAGAGGGGGAGCCCCTCTTGCCCGGCTGTGAGCGGGCTGCAGCTCCTGGCTGCCCATGGGTCGAGGGAGCAGGCAGGCGTCGCCCTTCATCCCCCTGCGAGCCGCCTTGACTGCCCTCCACGCGCTCCCTGTGGCTGCCGTAGAGCCGGCCCTGCCAACCACTCATAAACACCCCCCAGTTCAGTGATTCCTCCCGCAGCCACACGGCTTTCACATACACTCCCAAAAAGCCTGCCTGGGGGAGTTTATTTTCCCTTGCATTACATTGAGTGCTACAGGATTCAGCTGGTCCTTAGATTGCTGCCCACCTCAACTGCACCCCTGTGAGAACCAGAGGTTAAATTGAGAGTGACTCAATGGGGGACTGCGGAGGAGTGGCAGCCCATGGTGCTCATTGGAAAATTTTTGAGTGTATATCCCTTTCATACACAGAACCAGTACAATCACGAACACACCTCCCTAAGTTAAAACGACTATAAACACCACTCAGCTAACTAAGGGTTAAACAACAATGTTACCAAGTGTGGGTCAAATCAATGCGTTAACAATGATATTGCATTGGAACCAGGTCAGCAGTTTAGTCAAATCATCAGATTAATACAGCAGAAAATCCACGCTTATAAATCCTAAAACGGAGAATGTAAACCAACCAGTGCAATCCAGCTTGAGCTAATTGGATATTTCTGAATATTACTGAAACCAAATTATTGCTTACTTTTAAGCCACAACCTCAGATCCAATTAAAGCTGCCACCTCACCACAGCACCGATATATACCTTATTGAGCCTGTTATAAGTAGAAGTTTTAAAGGTCTTAATGAAGAATTTATGTTCGACAGCTTAGTTTCTTTGAACCCTTTCACAGATGAGGAGTGTGTGCGCGCGCACACACACAGACACACAACTAGAAAGTCTGGGATATTAATGAAGACAAAAATAGAAAAAGGAACCATAATTTACTAAATTGACAAGGGGTTAGATTTCTGCAGCTCTCTCATTTTTTGGATTCAAGTGGAATAGGAGCTGTAGCTGCACTGAAGGAAACAGGTGATTGTATAGCTGGCCTGGTGCATCAGGATAGTGTGTTTTATCAGGTGCACAGAAACCAGTCAAGGCTGACGTAGATGTCATGACTTCCTTCCCCAGGGGGATCAGTCTCTCTTTGAAGGCTTGATGCCCTGAAAGGCAAAAGACGTCCACCTTTACCATGATCTTTATGGTTGTAAGTTCTGCCTTACCATGCCTTCCGGAAGGTCTCCTGGTAAATCAAATGTGAAGTACACCTTGGACACAGACAACACATCCCGATCCAGTTGACGTGTGGCCGCCTTTTGGCCAATATCTGTTTGGAAAAGTGCTGCTTAACCCAGCAGCTTTCTTAAAATATCTGTTGTTGCAAACCACTCGCACTGTGTATGGGTGAACCCCAAAGATCTCAGAAATGAAAGAAAAACAAGGCCAGTTTTGAGGAAGTTTCCATAACCAGGCGTTAGGGTTAAACAGCTGGGCTCTAACAGCCTCCTCAAAAAGAAAAGGGGCCTCAGCAGCCATACAAATAGTTATTTGAAACAAATTCGCAGAAAAGCTACCATTATTCACACATCACCATCTTAAATTGAGACATCCGCTGACCAATGTGACATCTTTGCTTTGCAAACCAAAGAACTGGGACACTCAGGCTTAGTCTACAGAGATAAGTTGACATAAGGCAGCTTACATTAACCTAGGAATGTCGCATCTACACTGCAGTGTTTTTCCCGCTGATGTCACTTGCCGACTACGTTGACTTAAAACGCCACCTACATGAGAGGCGTAGTGCTTAAGTCGATGTAGTTAGGTCGACGCAGCACCCCTGCAGACACTGCGTTGCTTATGTCAACTGAATATAAGCCCCACAACGCCCCACTGTATAAGTCCCACAATGCCCCACTGTGACTGCTTTGGTCACCATTTTGAACTCCGCTGCCCAGCAGCCGGGTACACAGGAATAAGCCCCTCCCCTATTGAAGGACTGTAATTGTTTTGAATTTCCATTTCCTGTTTGCTCAGGTGGAGCACTCACCTGGCAACTGCCCAGCTGAGCAGGCCGGCTACTTGCTCCAAACATGTCCAACCTGTAGTACAGAGAAGGTGGTGGATCTCCTGAGTCTGTGGGAGAAGAGGCTGTGCAGGCATAGCTCTGATCAAGCCATAGAACTGTGGACATCTACAAGCAGATTGCTTGGGGCATGGGGGAGAAAGGCTACAAGGGGGGCCCGCAGCAGTGCTGCATGAACATCAAGGAGTTGCGGCAGGTATACCAGAATGCAAGGGAGGCAAGCAGTCACTGCAGACATGCTGCTTTTACAAGGAGCTGCATGCTATCCTCTGCAGTGACACCCCCTTCCCCAAGAGCCCCGGGGATATATCAGAGGAGTCAGAATCACAGGCCACTGCAGGCAACCCTGGGGAGGAAGTTTTGGACAAGGAAGAGGAGGATGAGAATGGGGGACAGGCGAGTGGGGGAATCCATTGTTGTGGCGAGCCAGGAGCTGTTTGTAACCCCGGAGCAGTCCATCCAGTTGCAACACTCCAGCATGGGCGAGCATGATGCGGGGCAAGGAACCTCTGGTAGGTATGCAGTTTGCATTGGTATTGCATGGACACATCTCATTTACTGTTTTTTTATTTGTGTTACAAGAGTTAACCACTATACCTCCACTGATTATTTCACTATCTGCTTCTCATTCAGATGATCAAGTAATTAGTCTCTTACTCTTTAACCAATAACTTCACCTATAATTTTATTTTCATTGGTAACAATTACATATTCAAAGATCATAAAATCTTGTCATATATGGTAGTTTTCTTTTAATCCCCATTGCCAACAACTGAACCCTTGGATCAAGTTGTGGTTTGTACCAGTGTAGGTGCCTCCCACATCTATGAGTTCATATATCTCTGGATCTTCTGCCATGTGTGTTGGTGGAAGGGGTCTCCTACGTGGGAATGTTTGCATCATGAGGAAAAACACCTCTCTCTTCTTTTCACACTTTTTAATCTTTCAAAGTAGGAGGAGGTAGAGGAGAAATTATATTAACGCATAAAACACAGGAGAAAACTAACGTCTGGTCTACACTTAAGACATTTATCGGTATAACTACGGTACTCAGGGGTGTGAAAAATCCACACTGGTGAGCAACATAGTTACACCACCCTATGTAGCTATCGCTACGTCAGCAGGACAGCTTCTCCTGCCAACATAGCCACCGCCGCTTGCGGGGGCTGGACTAATAAAATCGATGGGAGAGATCTCGCCCATTGGCTTAGAGCATCTGTAATAGCAGTGCTACAGTAGTGCAGCTACATTGGTGCATTTGTGCCAACATCAGCTTTATTGTGTAGCCAGAGCCTCAGACACAAAACCATAGAATCAGGGCTCAACATGCGTCTATCCTGAGGTCTGAAATTGGAATCCAACACATTCATTGCCTGACGGGTCACCATCATTTCTACAGCCTGAAAGTCCTTCTTACCCACTCAGGAAGCCAGTTTGGGATCTATGGGGAAGGAATGTCCTATGAAAAACTCTCTCTCTTTGCCTCATGAAACTTTGGATTGAAATAGCAAAGGACAATTCTTTCCAATCTAACCGTGGCATCTTTTGGGATTGAAATCCGTGCTACTGAACTAGGGAGCGGTGTTCCAAAAACAGTTTTACCTGGGCCAGAGTTCACCACAGCTTCCTTTTCAGGGGTGAAAACCAACAACTATGTGCCTACTATTTCTACTCAAGTTCTTGCCAAATCCTTGGCCTTGGTTAGGGTAAATTTGCATTTCTCCAGTGGAGAATCCTTTACCAAACCTTGCAGAATGTCAGCAGTGTAAGTGAGGAATGGGTTCCCCAAACATACACAGTTTATTTCTTTAATTTGGTGGCACAAGTCTGAGCCCTGGTCAGTTAGGAAGTAGATACAGAGGGTCAGACTCTCTGTAAGCTACTGGAGATGGGGTTTCTATTTGAAAATAGTTATTTCCTGCGGCTATTTCACATTCGATACTGAACTTATTTTAAACATATTTAATGCACCTACAAAAAATGTCATATCTATTTCTCCACATCTGTATCATTAAGAGTAGCATTTCACAGATTATAGGATTAGCTAGGGGATAGCTTCAGGAGTAATTTCCTGTAGGGTCAGGATCACAGAAACAAAAACACGGGCATTTTGCGTCATCACAAGTCACTTACTGTGGATCATCTGAGACAATATTGACCTAAACAACTCAACAATGCTGTGATCGCTGGCAGTTACTTCAGTTAGTAGCACAGTTTGGGGCATGCCGTTGGTCATTTCTGAGTGGAGATTTAAAAACACTACTTTTCTTTGTTAGCATGTCCAGTAGATTGGAAAGTCCTGTCCTGTTGACTGAACTGCATTTGAACTTTCTCCATGTCAAGAAGAAAGGCAAGAAGCAAGCAAAATGCAATTAAGACATGATGACATTAGCAAATGGTCATTTGTCTTAAAGTCCCCAATAAATCTGAGGTACATTCTGTGAAACAAAATTAATATCCAGTTCTATGACCAAACAGCCTTCAGGAAAGATAGAAAACCCTGAAGAGGTACAAGACACTTTAATATTCAGGTGAAGGGAAATTCCAAAGCAGGTTACTTCTGATGACTGACAATCAGGACAAGAAATTCTCCCATACTGTTCTCCACTGATCGATTTAAACCTGCTTCACTAAGCGCTGACTCATTCTTGAGTTGTGTTACTTACAAAAGTTTTAGCATCATCATAATGGGGGGAAGGGGAAAAAACCCACAGCCAACCTTCCCATAAGTGGCTTTACCAATAGATGGAAACTGGGATTTTAACTCCAAATGCTCACACTGTGTTTGGGACCCATTTGAATTCCCTTCCATATCTGTGACACTTTCATCTCCTGCCCCCATGAGTCTGATTGAAATCAAAACAGCATTCTCAAGCTGAAAATACTGCATTACCTGATTTTTTGGGAGGTGGAGGGGTAGAATATGAAGAAGATAAAATCTTCATGGCTCAGACTGAAGGTAACTGTTCTGGGGTGATGGGGAAGCAGGGACTCTCTCTGAGTCACTCCTTATCCTTCCACTGTTGCAGAGGCTGAAATGACACGTGTGTGAGTGCCCATGTTCCTGCTCTTCATTATATTCAAATGTATTTTAAATGAGGATAATGGTACAAAGAATAACTACTATTTTGCACAACACTAGCCCAATTGAGAACAACTGCAACTAGGGTGACCAGAGGTCCCCATAAAATCGGGACTGTTCCGATATTTAGGTGTTTGTCCCACGTCCCAATATTTCGCTCCGGCAGCACTCGTTTCCCCCCCCCCCCCATGTGTCCCGATATTTTCTTTCTCTCATCTGGTCACCCTAACTGCAACTGAGACAATCTGTCCCCGGAGGGGAACTTGGTGACTCTAAGAGTAATTTTTCAGTGTTTTGAGTTCCCTGACAATTAATCGATTTACCAACTTTCTCCTGTGGTTTGTTTCCCTGTTGCCTCTCTCGCCTGTGCTGTCTGTCACAGGCTTTACCCTGCTCATGACTCCTGGACACATTCCCTTTGGACCTTTGTGATGATGGTCCACGTGCTTCCACTTTCTCAGCAACTTTCTGGTGAGGCTTCTGCTCTGCGTTCTCACCTGCTGACATAAAGAGAGAAACCTCAGAAAGAGAGATGGAGAAGGGGACAGCAAACCAAAGTAAGTGTTGGAGAGATGGAAAATAAAAATCAGGAGCTGAATTTCCCCCAAACACTTTCCCAGAGCGGAGAGGAGGGGATCAATTCTGCCTCCACATTCCATCCAAACACTCAGTGGGATCATGGGGGGAAAGCTACTCCCTGTTGTCAGTCAGGGTGGGTAGGAAGCCATGAGCAATATCTGCCCTGAGGTTTTGGCACCTGCTGGGGACAACCCTGAACTCAGAGAACTCCTAAGGTTTTTGTAGAGTATCAAAGCTTTGGGCACTGACAGTATTTGAATTAGTTTAATAATTCCTCACCTGTGAAGGCACTTCTCAGGATCTCCCTTTCCTCAGATCCCTGGAGATCTGGGACCCATGGCTCTTTTCCTCGTTCCAGCTGGGACATCATGTCAGGTTTGGAAATTGTAAATCCTGCTGAAGAGAGATAAAACAGTCTCTCTGAGATCATCCCCTTTCATATAGGCTTAAAGTCCTACCAGGGCAAGCCCAACAGTTCCAGGCCTTCAGGTAACAGCACCTTTTTTTTCTCATCATGGCTCTCCAGTGAGTCCAAATGATTTCAGACTCCTGGTAGTGACTTTATCTCTTTAGAAGGTGATGAAACCAGTAGGCATTTGCAGCAAAGCCTGACACTTTTTTCAAAACAAGCCTGCATTTATTAGACAACTAGAATACAGGATTGAAGGATCCTCAGGTTAGCCTGATAAAGCAAAACTTAACTTAGAGTTCATGTTGGCAAAGTCATCTGCCCAGCTTTTACAAAAATGCCTCAATTTCATCTCTGTTTCTTTCTCCCTGGGCAGTAGCAAACTTAAAGCACAGCCTGTTTATAGCCAGGTCCCTATGTCCCAAGTTGCAGTCCTGCCGTGTTCATATGTTCTGTTTCTCTTGGATCACAGTCATTACAAAGCGAATCCCTGTAGTTAGGTATTCCATTGTCTCTCCAGGGTGCTCCATTCATATATGGACAGTTCTTTATAGTGTATCCATGCCAACCTGGAGAGGCCTACCTTTCTCCAATAGCCATTCCTTCCCGTCCCACAGAAGGAATTAACTCCTTCACACTCAGTGGTAACAAAGCAAAATGTGATGGGAAGCTGAGTCATACATATTTTTTATGAAAGAAAGAAAGAAAAAGAAAGACGGGAGATATGGTCAAAGCAAAGGGCTAAGATAATGGATCATAAAATCATAAAATCTAGGACTGGAAAGGACCTCAAGAGGTTATCAAGTCCATCCCCCTGCCCTGAGACAGGATCAAACATAAGTATACCATTCATGACAGGCATTTATCTAATGTGTTGTTAAAAACCTCCAATGAAGGGGATTCCACAACCTCTCTTAGTAACCTGTTCCAGTACTTACCTATTCTGATAGTTAGCAACTGTTTCCTAATATCCAACCTAAATTTCCCTTGCTGCAGATCAAGCCAATCACTTCTTCTCTGACCCTCAGTGAACATGGAAAACAATTGATCTCCACCCTCTTTGTAACAGCCCTTTCCATGTTTGAAGACTATTAGGTCCCCCACTCAGTCTTTTCTCAACACTAAACATGCACAGTTCCTTCAACCTTTCCTCAAAAGTCATGACAGCATAGGTGCCAACTTCTCCCGGCACCGGTGGGTGCTCAATCCACCTCGCCTTGGCCCTGCCCTGACTCCAGCCCTGCCCCGCCCGCCCCCTGCCCCACCCCCATTCCAACCCCTTCCCGAAAGTCCGTGCCCCAACTCCGCCCTCTCCCTGCCCCTATTGGACTCCTTCCCCAAAGCCCCACCCTGGCCCCACCTCTTCCCCTGAGCACACCACGTTCCCGCTCCTCCTCCCTCCCTCCCACAGCTTGTTACACCACAAAACAGCTGTTTTGAGGCAGCAAGCGCTGTGAGGAGAACTGGGGACATGGCGCACTCAGGGGAGGAGGCGGAGATGAGGTGAGTTGAGCAGAGGCAGGGGGGCAGGGCGGGGCGCTTGGCTGCCGGTGGGTACAGAGCACCCACCAATTTTTCCCCATGGGTGCTTCAGCCCCGGAGAACCCACAGGGTCAGCACCTATGCATGACAGAGGATGAGGAGATAGCTTTTTACTTCTGAATGCAGATGAGCAGGGCAAGGTTGCATTAATAAGTTCATGGAGGATAGGTCCATCAATGGCTATTAGCCAGGATGGGCAGGGATGGTGTCCCTAGCTTTTGTTTGCAAGAGGCTGTGAGTGTGTGACAGGGAATGGATCACTTGATGATGATCACTGTTCTGTTCATTCCCTCTTAAGCCCCTGGCATTGGCCACTGTCGGAAAACAGGATATTGGGCTAGATGTATCTTTGGTCTGACTAATTATTGCCATTATTATCTTTTTATGTTCTATAATTAGATGTCACCAACTAACATGTACTCCTCAAGCACTGTGATAGATGGTCCTTTACACTAAAAATCACAACAATATTCTTGTGACGTTATCTGATTCAAATGTGACCATAGACCATTGTTGCAACCACTGTTATATATTTCCAACAAATCTTGTACAAAATGTGGCATGTACGATATCTATGAAAAGGTTATGATTGATTATGCTATCTGCATGCATGTATCATTTTTGTATTTCAAGTTATAAGTATTGGCTCTATACCTGGATTTCAAATGTTTGCTTCTAGGGTAACACCCGCAAGGTAGTTATCCAGCACATCTTGGAGGGACTATTCAAATTGAGTGGCCCATCAAAAGGACACAACTCACAATGGACCATGGGAGACCTCATCTAAACTGAACAGACTTTTATGTGAACGTTCCATCTGAAGTATAGGTAATGGCTTCTTGCAATGGCTGAATGAAATTGGGCATGGACGGGGAACTTGCCCATGTGACTCCAAGATCCCAACTTTCACCTGTGATTTTCCACTAGCTGTGCTGAGGACTTTGAAACAATGAGTTTCCCTCCACATAGCAGACGCTATAAGAGGCCTGGAAACATCTCCACTGTGTCTCTATCCTGCTCCAGCCTCTTTCCTGCTCAAACCTCTGGACTATGGACTTATACTAATGGGAGCATTCTAACCAAGAGACTGAGGACCTTCCAGTGGTTTGGAAGCAACCAGAGACTTATCAAACCAGCAGTTTATTCCATCACTGCTATAAGCCTGAACCAAGAACTTTGCAATTACTGTATGTATTTGATTCCTTTAACCAATTTTAATGCTTTCTTTCTTTCTTTCTTTCTTTCTTTATAAATAAACCTTTAGAATTTAGATACTAAAGGATTGGCATCAGCGTGATTTTTGGGAAATATCTAAGTTATATATTGACCTGTGTGTGTGGCTGGTCCTTTGGGATCAGAAGAACCTCTTATTTGAAGAGATTGGTTTTAAAGAACCACTCATTCCTAAGTCTACTGTTTTCGGTGGTAATACAAGGACTGGAATGCTTTTATGACTTCTTGTTAGCCAGTGTGGTGAAGCAGAAGTTTCCTTTTGTTGCTGGTTTGGTATATTCTATGAGGGATTAGGCGCCAGTCTTGGGGTGTAGCTGCCCTATTTCTCAGCAGTTTGTTCTGAATTTGGCTTCTCAGCTGTGGCCCACTGAGGCATGGTTACAGGCACTAAGCTCTCTTCCCTGTGCAGTGATCTGAGAAGATTGCCAGTGGAAGGACAGATGGTGGTGGACACACAGACACACGGCAAGGGAACCTGGTGAGGGAGAACTTCCTTATCTCTAGCTGAGGCAGGTTGAAGGGGAAAGGACAGACATTACTCATCTAATCGTAACCAAATTGAGATGCTGAAGGGAGTAGAGTGAGAGTTTGTTACTAGCAGTAATCCAGCCCAATGGGGAGGAATTAAATATAAAGAAAAAGGTCATGTGGCGAACAGGGTTTGCTCTCAGGCTCTTGGAGAGAAAAGAAATCTGCCACTTTCTCTCTGTGAACTCAGTTTTAAAATAAAGATACAGAGAATGGAAGTGGTTAAATTTCTCCCCTGAAGGAATGGCCCTCAGTCACTTGGCTTTGTTTCCTCTCACCATTGCCCGTGCAGACAGGAGGGACATGATTTGTTTTAAATGAGTCATGAACAGTGGATATTTTCATTGTTTTCTTTCTAAGCATTTAGCTCTGGAGTCAGCATAACAGCCCAGTTAATACTGAGGGGGCAGTATTAATGAAAGGGCAAAACACTTCCTTATGCAGAGTTAAGGTTTGCTGGTACAATATCAGCCCCTTGCAGAACCTCTATATCTGCAAAACTCAAACTTCTGAAAAGCAGGAAATGCAGTTACAGTTGCCCGCACCACCTTCATCCTGTCCTCTTTCAGCAAGGTCGCATTAACACACACATTTACTCTGCCAACACCCTGCTGGCTGAAATCTACAAGCTGTTCACTACCTTTTACAGCCCTTCCAACCAGACCTGCAACCCCGTCTTGGCCTGACGAGGCACAATCCCTGAGCAAACCAGACTGGGGTAAGGATTGGGCATGGCCATGACAGTGACTGCAGAGCCAGACCCCTGATCCCTACTCAGATCACCCCCACCTTACTGATCTCTCCTCACTCAGACACACTGCACCCCCTCCCCAAATTTCTGAAAGCCTGGGTAGGGGAGCTTATTTTCCTTGTGATGGTCTGAGCTGTCCCTCCCCACCTGGCCACAGCTAGAGCTAAGATAGATGTTCCACTTTAGGAAACAAAGTATTAATTTAGTGGAATCTGGTAAGGCTCAGATGTGGAGTGGCTGATCTCCACTCAGATTCTCCACTGTTCCAGCTCCTGTTGCTTATTGAAAGAAATGACTCAATATCCCAGTTACATGTTGTGACGTTCCCCTCGGTGTTATCTGAACCGGTGATCTGCTAGTCCACTCCAATCCTTGACTCTGGGAGCCAGCCTTACCCTGCTCTGCTGTGAAAATCCCCACTCCTGGGCTGTTCATGCACAGCCTCTGGTATGTAAACTGCTCCTAGCTACTTGCAAGCGAATGACACAACCCTAAGAACCTCCGTCTTGCAGTGTCCAGTTATGCCCACTGGATGCTGCAAGCTTATATGAGTTTGTCAATTTAACAAAGAAATTGATATGTACCAGGCTTGTTATCCCAAGGGGAGTTTCTGACACGCTTCAAACCAAATGCACTGCTTCAGGTAGAATAAAAACAAACAAACAAATTTATTAACTATAAAGATAGATTTAAAGTGATTATAAGTCAAAGCACAAGTCAGATTTGGTCAAATGAAATAAAAGCAAAACGCATTCTAAGCTGATTTTAACACTTTCAATGTCCTTAAAAACTTAGATGCTTCTCACCACAGGCTGGCTGGTTACTTTTCAGTCAGGCTCTCCCCTTTGATCAGCATTTCAGTCTCTTGATGGTAGTGGCGTCTGTAGATGTAGGTGGAAGAGAACGAGCCAGCATGGCAGATGTCTCTCCCTTTTATCATGTCCTTTCTTTCCTCTTGGCTTTGCCCCCACCTTTCAGAGTCAGGTGAGCATTACCTCATCACAGTCCCAAACTGCCCAAAGGAAGGGGGTGACTCCCTCAAGGGTCTAACAGATTCTTTTGTTGCTGCCTAAACCAGTGTCCATTGTTCCTGTGAGGCTGGGCTGGGTTCGTCCCATCCATGCCCTGACGAGGTCTGAACTGCCTCTCTGTTCTTGGAGAGTTTTGCCTGGGCTTGCTTTAACCCATGAGGATACATTTAAAGCCTAATAACTAAATACATGAAATTACAACCTATAACCTTACTGTAACAATTACTATAACATCACTAACAACCATGCTCAGTGTATCATGAACCTTCCGAAGACACCCAACGTGACAAACTTTGCATTGGATACCACACAATCATTTTACAAGGATGAACAAGGGGGTGCTGGGTGTTTCCCTGAGGTACAGAGCGTCACACATGTTTTATTAACATGAACAAATAAAACCAAGAACACACATCAGTAAGGCTAAATGACTATAAATACTACTCAGCTAACTAACGGTTAAACAATACAGTGACAAAGTTCAGGGCAAATCAGTAAATCAGTCAGTTAACAAGGATATTGCATTGGAATCAAGTCGTCAATTTAGTCAAACCATCTGATTAATATAGCAGAAAATCAACCCTTATAAATCCTAAAACAGCAACCCATGGAGGCAGGTGCGTATTTAGTGATGCTGAAACCCCAATCAGAGATTTTCACCCAGGCAGTGCATTCCAGATTTAGACAGCTGAATATTTCAATACCGAATCCAAATTATTGCTTACATTTAGCCTACAACCTCAAAGCTAATTAGTTTTCTCCTTAGATTTCACTATTGTGTAGCTAATACTTGTCATCACCCTCTCACCCCAAAACACAGATACAGACCTTATTGAGACATTAGTAAAATGTTCAAATCTCTCTCACTGAACAATTTATGTCAGACAGCTCAATTCCTTGCAATGCTTCCATAGGTAAAGGAGCATGCACTCAGTCATTTCATAGGGAAGAGTTTTAAGGCTATTAAGATTTGGGGAACTATTTGTCCTAACATCTTCCCTGCGTAGATTTCAGAGGCATTCACACACTCACCCCCACTGAGCCACACTATTACACCCCAATCTAGTAGAAAGGCTGGGAAGGCTCCGCCTTCATAAAAAAACAGATAAAAATAGAAAAAGGAAAATACATTTCAAAGATTACAAGGGGTTGGATCTCTGCAGCTCTTTGTCTTTGGATTCACCTGGAGTAGGAACTGTAGCTGCAGTTTAGGAATCAGGTAATGGCATAGATGGTCCATCACTTCTGGTTGCAGGCTTTTCAGGTACAGGAGACTAGTGAAGGCTGCATAGCCTGTCGCTGTTGTGCTTCATTCCCCAGAGGGGATCAGTCCTGGGATCCTGGCAGTCAGTCTCTCTTAAATGACTTACATAACATAGAACGCAAGACTGGTCATACCAGGTCAGACCAATGGTCCATCTAGCCCAGTATGCTGCCTGAGAGTGACCAGTGCCAGATGCTTCAGAGGGAATGAACAGAACAGGCTTGTTGATCTGAAAACTGAAGGACTTCCACCCTTACCTTTAACTTTATTGTTGTAGATTCCAGCTTACCCCACCTTACCACACCTCCCGCGAGGTCTCTGGGCAAATCAGGTGTGAACTAATCCTTTGATACAGACGTGTCCCACTCCAATTGAAATGAGGCAGAGTTTGGGCCAACGTCAGTTTGGAATAGCCCCACTTAACCCAGCAGTTTTCTCAAAATATCTGGTGTCATAAACCGCATGTAGTGTGGACGTGCGAACCCCAAAGGTATCAAACATGAAAGAAACATAAGGCCAGTTATGGAGAGGTTTCCATGGCCAGGCCTGAGGGTTAAATGGCTGGGCTCTAACAGCTGGCCTCCTCCAAAGGAAAAGGGGCCTCAACACCCATAAAAATAACTGGTTGCAAAAATAAATCATCATGCATCCATTACCATTTTAAATTCTGACATCTCCTGGCTGATGTGTCTTTGCTTAGCAAAAAAGCGAATTGGGGAACTCTGTGGTTGTTACCCTCTAACTGAGTAAAAGGTTACACATCTTATCTCAAGCAATTTTCCTCTTAACAGAAAATTTATTTTAAAGTTTATCAAAATAAATTCCATTTGAAATAGAAATAACAACAGTCTATACTGGGTCTCTATTCTTGTACATGCTATTTCTCTCACATGTCCCCCCACTCTAATTCCTTTGGAGTGAGGTTTTACTTTTCAGGATTAGCCACCATTTCCTATATAGTAGGAAAGGGCAGAGAGAGACCTAGAAGAAAACCTGAATTACATTGTAACACTGAAAGTTATCACATAATCAGCCTCTTACGTTACACTAGTTAACTTCATGTTTAATTTCATTGTTGCTGATAACAATTTATTCAAAGATTACAAAATATAAACCTATAGGGCAGTTTTCTCTTAATTCCCATTTCCATCCGTCAGCTTTATGTGAAGTCATATTCTACAATAAACTAGGAGCCTTCCATTTCTGTGAGTTCATTTCTCCCTGGGTCTTCTCCCAGAAGTGTGGGTGGAAGGGGTCTCACACTACTTGGGAAGGTTGCATCATNAGGGTTTCTAAACCACACCTGAATTTAGTCCCTAATTTAAATCTGTGCCACCAGATTAAAGAAATAAAAGGGCATATTTGGGGAGTTATACCTCACTATTGCTACTGATATGTTGGGTGGTTGGTGAAGAATTCTACACCAGAGAAGTGTAAAATTACTCCAAGTAAGGTCAAAGATTTGACAAGAAGTCAGGTAGAAATTGCAGGTACGAGTGGTTGATTTTTCACCCCAGAGATGGAAGCTATGGTGACTGTGGCCCAGGTAAACTATTTTTAGAATAAAGAACAGGAATACTTGTGGCATCTTAGAGACTAACAAATTTATTAGAGCATAAGCTTTCGTGGACTACAGCCCACTTCTTCGGATGCATCCGAAGAAGTGGGCTGTAGTCCACGAAAGCTTATGCTCTAATAAATTTGTTAGTCTCTAAGATGCCACAAGTATTCCTGTTCTTTATTCTAAAAATAGTTTACCTGGGCCACAGTCACCATAGCTTCCATCTCTGGGGTGAAAAATCAACCACTCGTACCTGCAATTTCTACCTGACTTCTTGTCAAATCTTTGACCTTACTTGGAGTAAT
Source organism: Trachemys scripta elegans (assembly GCF_013100865.1). Taxonomy (NCBI): domain Eukaryota; kingdom Metazoa; phylum Chordata; order Testudines; family Emydidae; genus Trachemys; species Trachemys scripta. Next base: position 5,207,553 of record NC_048322.1, on the reverse strand, counting down.
TTTACACTTCTCTGGTGTAGAATTCTTCACCAACCACCCAACATATCAGTAGCAATAGTGAGGTATAACTCCCCAAATATGCCCTTTTATTTCTTTAATCTGGTGGCACAGATTTAAATTAGGGACTAAATTCAGGTGTGGTTTAGAAACCCTGTAAGACACCAAATGTCAGGTATCTATTAAAAATAGGTTTCTTTCTGCAGCTGTATCACATTCAACATGGATTTCATTTTCTACACATTTACAGTATCTCCTCCCAGGGGTGAGCTGAACAGAAATGTCACTTCCATTTTTCCCATCCCTACCTAGCTATAGATTGCATTTCCCAAATAATAGGCAACATGCACCTGATTAGGAAGGAGATATCTTCAGGGGCGACCTCCTGCAGGGCCTGGGCCACAACTGCTTTGGGAGGCAAATGCATGGATATTTTGCTTAGTTGCAAGTCATTTACTAGGGAATCCTCTTCCCAGCCATTTAGAAAAAATATTGACCTAACCAATTGAACAACAGGGGGATTGGGATGGTGATGGGGAATAAGGAAATCCCTCTGACGTACCCTATCTTCTTCTTTTGTTACAGAGGGTGAAATGACATTTTTTCCTATCCCTGTCCTGTTCCTGCTCTTTGTTATAGTTTAATATATTTTAAGTGAGGAAAACAGTGGTAGAAATATCTGCTCTCCAGCACCACCTGAAGCAACATCAGAGCAACTGGGAATGAGATAATTTGTTCCTGAAGGGGAAACTTGATGACTAACAATTGCTTTGAAATGGGGGGACAGTATAACCGTGATGCTCAGGGTTTGTTTAGACTAGGAAAAGTCATGGAGTTTAGGTCAGGTCAAGGGGAAAGCTAATGCCAAACCCTGCACCTGGGCTGCATCTGCACTACAACTATGATTGTCTTTTTACACCAAGATCACTAACTTGAGCAGCCAACGCCATGTACAGTCCTAGTGGATGTAAGGCACAGGTAGTTTTTGCCTCAGTGTAGCTTGTTAGGATCAAACCTCTCTCCCCCACCTAGAGCTGATGAACATTCCTGACTGGAGGGACACACGCTCCTATGACGCAAAAGGAAAGGAGTTGATAGAAAAGATCACAGGACTGACCCTAAAGAAGGGTGAGCTGCAAAAGGCAGAAGCAGGCAACTCATCTGGGGGAGCTGAGAGACCACGGTGAAAATGGTGCAGAGATCACTATGTGGGAATTAGCAAATGTGATTTTTTAAAAAAAAAAATCTTTAGCCAGCCCTAGTCAAGGCATTTGTTACAGTTCTCGCCCATGTGGATTTTCTGGTGTCTAATAAGGGCTGAGCTATGCCTGAAGCTTTTCCCGCAGTTATTGCATGTGTAGGGTCTCTCTCCGCTGTGGATTCTCCAATGTATGGTAAGGGCTGAGCTATGCCTGAAGGGTTTCCTACACTCAGAGCATATGTAGGGCATCTCACCCGTGTGGATTCTCCGGTGTCTAATAAGGGCTGAGCTATGACTGAAGCTTTTCCCGCAGTTATTGCATGTGTAGGGTGTCTCTCCACTGTGGATTTTCCAATGTATGGTAAGGGCTGAGCTAAGCCTGAAGGTTTTCCCACACTCAGAGCACGTGTAGGGTGTCTCTCCAGTGTGGATTCCCTGGTGTCTAATAAGGGCTGATCTATGACTGAAGCTTTTCCCACACTCAGAACATCTGTAGGGTGACATGCCAGTGTGGATTCTGTAATGTGTGATAAGGTTTGAGCTCTGACTGAAGCTTTTCCCGCACTCAGAGCACGTGTAGGGTGTCTCTCCAGTGTGGATTCTCTGATGTATAATAAGGTGCGAGCTATAACTGAAGCTTTTCCCACACTCAGAGCATGTGTAGGGCGTCTCTCCTCTGTGGATTCGCTGATGTGTGAGAAGGTCAGAGCTCACACTGAAGCTTTTCCCACACTCATGGCATGTGTAGCGTGTCTCTTCCAAGTTAATTCTTTCACATTTAATAAGGTCTGAGTGGCTACTGAAGTTTTCCTCTGGCCTGTGCTGACTCTCAGAGGTTTTTGCTTTTGCTGGCAGTGCACAACTCCTGGAATCGTTCCCTTTGGATCTTCCTGATAACATCCCATGTGCTTCTATTTGCTCAGCACCTTCCTGCTGGGGTTTCTCCTCGTTCTCACTCACCCTCCCATCACCCGATGGGAGAGAGAGAGGATCCAGACATAGGTCACTTCCTGCGCCAGAGAGAAAAGAAATCTCAGAGAGAGGAATGGTAGAAGGGATGAACAAACCAAAATATGTGCAGGAGAGATCAAGCCTATCAGGAGCTGATTTTCCCAAAACCCTTCCCCAGAGGAGAGAGGAAGGGATCAGTTTTGGTCCACATCTCACCAGGACACTCAGGGGAACGCAAGATCGGGGAGGGATGTGCTGCCAGCTGTCAGTCAGGATAGGTGGGAATCCATGAGTGACATCTGCCATAATGATTCCACACTTGCTGAGAACAATTCTAAACTTGGAGAGCTCACAAGGTCTTTGTAGGGCATCCCAAATGTTTCCTGTATTCACATAAAGTTTTTGAGTTGGTTTAACCCATTCCTCACCAGTGCAGGCAGCTCTTGGCAGCACTTCTTTCTCAGAGCCCTGGAGATCTGGGACCCACGGCTCTTCCCCTTGTTCCAGCTGTGAGATTACATCAGGTTTGGAAACTGGAAACCCTACTCAAGGCAAAGAAAACAACGGAGGTCCATGGAATTTGTGGGGTACTTGTCACAAAGAATATTCCATGGTTTTAACCCAGACCATTTTTAAGCAGTAACGTCCCAAGGACAGCTTCCGTGGCTCAAAGTGGCAGGAGAGTTATTATTATTATAAATCATATTCATTATCTTAGTGCATAAGGGCCAACAAAGAGTGGGTCCCCGTTGTGGAATGCACCATACAAACATACAATATTAGATGGCCCATGCCCTGAAGAATTTACAATCTAAATAGATAAGACAGACACAGAATGAGGGAAGGGGTAGAACCCACCAGCAGAGTGAACTACGTGAAGGCAGAGTGACAGATCTGATGAACACAGGCATACATCATGAGACTATCGTATTTAATGTTATGACTAGGACAGTGTTTTCCAGAAATTGCTGCTATTACTGCATTTCCCCCCCAAAATTACTCTTCATTTCTGGAATCACCCTTCATATCCGGAATTGCTGAACAGAGGGAGGGTGGGGCATGCAGGGTCATAACCCCCCAGATTTCTGCCCAGAGACACCTGACTCATCCCCAGGGTGCAGGGTAGAGGCTGGCTGCTGTTGAGACTTGCTGCCAATTTCTTCCCTCCTCATACAAGTTTGGGCTCAGCAAAACCTCTGTGGAGTTTCCCCTGGGCAGGGTGGACACTTAGCAGTGGGATGCCCATCTCCCTCATCATGCTGCAGAGTGGACAGTGCTCACACCTGCTCTTGGCTGTGTCCACAGCACCTCTCCCCCATACACCGATGGCTCTAGGCTCTCAATGCCCAGTGTGTGGGCCCTATCTCCCCCAGAGAGCTGGCTCTTGTCCATAAGCGCCAACTTCACCTGGTGCCAGGGGGTGCTCGCCCCCCCTCCGCCTGTTCCCGGCCCCACCCCGAGTCCACCTCTGCCCCACCCTCTCCTGCCCCTGCCACGCCCTCATTCCAACCCCTTCCCCAAAGTCCCCGCCCCAACTCCACCCCCTCACTGCCCCATTGGACTCCTTCCCCAAATCCCTACCCCAGCCCCGCCTTCTCCCCTGAGGGCGCCACGTTTCTGCTCCTCCCCCACCCTCCCACAGCCTGGAGAAGAAGTGGGGACATAGTGTGCTCAGGGGAGGAGGCAGAGGCGAGCTGGGGCGGGGGGGGGGGCAGGGAGCTTGGCTGCCAGTGGGTGCAGAGAACCCACCAATTTTTCCCCGTGGGTGCTCCAGCCCTAAAGAACCCACGGAGTCGGCGGCTATGCTCCTGTCCCCTCCCCCCAATACATTTTCATGCTGTAAAGGGTTACATATTGCTCGTTTGTCAATATGTATTTCTTGTATTAATACAATGCATATCTGAAATTTCCAAAACATACAGCTTTGAAAATCTGAAATTTCTCTATTTTCATTGCCAGCAACACTGGCCCTAGTTATGACTGTTATCTGTATATTTGAGCCAGCCCTTGAAAGCATGAATACTTCACAGACTATGATGCTGAGATGGGCCAGGTGGTACTGTGGAGGGCTGAGGGATGGGTTTCCTGTGCAATCTAGTATCACTAAGGGGTGATGAATGCCAGATCTGAAGGCTAGTTATGCAGATCTCCAGCTTTTGAAGCTTTGCCCTTTGCAAAATAGGGCAGTGACTGATTATACCTCTTTCAGGGGATGGAAGAAAACAGACAGACTTTTTGGGGAGAAACAGCCGAGTTTGAGTTGACTGAGGAGGATTTCTTTGGGCTACAAATTAACCAAGAGGTAACCCCTTAAGGAAGGTTTTAATACACTTTGGAACTGATCAGGGATTCCCATGAGGACTGATGAGGGGGCAATGATAAATATGCATTTAAATCGATTGCTTGTTTTATACCTTTCCCCCATAAAGCTTAACCTCTGGCACACTGTCATGGATCTATAAGATCTGTGCAATACCCGGGCTTTTAAACAGTCCTTGGGAGGTGTACTAGACCCCCAAGGGGTACCTATCTCTTCCAGGATAGGCCATGTAGCTTCAATACCTGAGACTGAGCCTCTGGCTTCAGCACTCTTATTTCAACCTGTGAACTCTGCCCAGCAGGTCCAGCTGAACTACACTCCTGTTCAGAGACTGTTCCTCATTCAATGCACAGAGCAAGTTTTTGCTGTGACACTGGGCAGACTTTTAAAACATAGCAGGGTTTATTAGTCAATCGAAACACAGCATTGGAAAGTCCTTAGATTAGGACAGAGAAGCAAAGAAGACAATGTAGTCTATACTGGTCAATGCCCTTAAGCCATGCTGCTGTAGGAAAAAGTTTGGTTTCCTTTCACTGTCCATTTGTCTTCACCCTGATAGAGCTCCCTGGGTCTGCGAATCCAGTTCTTCCTGCTCCCAAAAACAGAACAAGTCCATGTATACTTCACTCAGCCAAGCTGAGATCCTCCTATGGACAGGTGACAATTATTCCCTTGTCTCTGTCGGGTATACCAATGATGTAGTTTGGTCCCAGCTAGTCACCCCATAACAGCTATGTGACAAAATACCTACTGCTCTTTATGATCATAGTAATACCAATCCACAAAGAGTCCTGTAGCACCTTGTAGACTAACAGACGTATTGGAGCATAAGCTTTCGTGGGTGAATACCCACTTCATTTCATCTGCCGAAGTGGGTATTCACCCACGAAAGCTTATAAGGTGCCACAGGACTCTGTCACTTTTTACAGATCCAGACTAACACAGCTACCCCTCTGATACATAGCAATACCAGTCTCAGAGGGAAACTGAGGTGTGTATTAGCATCTTAGAAGTTTCACAAAAATTCCCACCTCTATCACACACACACTGCTAACAGCCCTTGGAGAGAAAGCAAAGCACAGGAACTGGGCATTAGTCCAGTGAACACAGTGGAGGACAAGCTACAATCCTCAAACCCTGGTCAAAAAAGAGAGGCATGTGGGTCCCAACCCATAGAGAGGTGCTGGCTAGAGGCCTGATACCTGACAGGGCATTCCTTGAGCAGACCATGGAGGCAGGTCAAAGGCTTAGCTACCCCAGAACTGTGACATCGCAAAAGCACATTCTGGGGAATTAGGAAATCTAGTGACTCAGGTGTAATGGGAGGGAGAATTAAACTCCCCCAGTGTGTGGAGAAGGCTAGGGAATTAAACACTAAAATTCAGGAGCAACAGCCTCTAATTCTTCCGGAAAAGGAGCCTGTAAGAAACAAGAACTGGGCCACGCAACCTCAGGAGGGACAGGCTCTGAGATCCAAGGAGCCTGGAGGGAAGACAGCTTGTGGCTGCTGCAGATGCGGAGGGGGGGGGACAAGCTGCATGGGCACTTTTTAAAGACACCATAATAGAGGCCCAACTTCAATGTATAGCCCAAAATAAGAAACACAGTAAAAGAACTAAAAAAGAGCCACCGTGGCTTAACAACCATGTAAAATAAGCAGTGAAAGATAAAAAGACTTCTTTTAAAAAGTGGAAGTCAAATCCTAGTGAGGCAAATAGAAAGGAGCATAAACACTGCCAAATTAAGTGCAAGAAGGTAATAAGAAAAGCCAAAAAGGAGTTTGAAGAACGGCTAGCCAAAAACTCCAAAGGTAATAACAAAATGTTTTTAAGTACATCAGAAACAGGAAGCCTCCTAAACAACCAGTGGGGCCCGTTGATGATAGAGATAGAAAAGGAGCACTTAAAGATGATAAAGTAATTGCGGAGAAACTAAATGGATTCTTTGCTTCAGTCTTCACGGCTGAGGATGTTAGGGAGATTCCCAAGCCTGAGCTGGCTTTTGTAGGTGACAAATCTGAGGAACTGTCACAGATTGAAGTGTCACTAGAGGAGGTTTTGCAATTAATTAATTGATAAACTTAACATTAACAAGTCACCGGGAACAGATGGCATTCACCCAAAAGTTCTGAAAGAACTCAAATGTGAAGTTGCGGAACTATTAACTAAGGTTTGTAACCTGTCCTTTAAATCGGCTTCTGTACCCAATGACTGGAAGTTAGCTAATGTAACACCAATATTTTAAAAGGGCTCTAGAGGTGATCCTGGCAATTACAGACTGGTAAGTCTAACGTCGGTACCGGGTAAATTAGTCGAAACAATAGTTAAGAATAAAACTGTCAGACACATAGAACAGCGGCGAACAGCAGAGGCTAACAGAGGGCGTTTGCCTGGGATCTGTCCGAGAGGAGGTACGCTAAGTGCTGCATTAGGGGGGCTGTGTTGGTGAGTATCTGAGTGTCTGCTGCTGGGACAGTTGGTCAGTTTGACCGTGTGCTTGATTACTTGCTTGTTTGAAAAGTGTGATTTGGGGGTGCTTTGTTCCAGGTGGGCCTTGAGTGGGCCTGACTGGTATATAAGGGCAGTCAGCAGCGAACCAGCTGAGCGGCGAACAGCAGAGGCTAAAAGAGGGAGTTCGCCTGGGGAGAACTCACAGAGGCTTTCATCTGCAGGTTTCTCTAAGTAATTACTGTAACAGCTGAGGAAGCTCTTAAGAGGACAGTGATATGGAAGGTGAGCGATCAGCTGTTGTAACCTGCACAGGTTGTGCCATGTTTGTCTTTCTTCCACAGGACAGAAGCGACTTTGTCTGTACAAAGTGCAAGCTGGTCTCTATATTGGAAGAGAAGGTTCGAGGTCTGGAGAAACAAGTATCGACTCTGCGTTGCATAAGGGATAATGAAGATTTCCTGGACAGACGTCAGGAGATGCTTCTACGGCCACAATGTTCTGAAGATTCAGAGCAGGCGCAGCAGGGACAGAAGGATGGTGAAGAAGTTTGGCAGCATGTGACCTCCAGAAGGAGAAAGAGGAGCGTCCATGTACCAGCAATGGAGATACAGGTGAGCAATCATTTCCATGTTCTCTCTACAGGTACTAATGCGGAGAGTGGACTAGATATCCTGTCTGAAGGAAGGGAGCAGAAGGAGACTCCACCGATTGGAAGGCAAAAGATGCACGGTCCTAGTGATGAGGGTTCCACAACCACCACTCCCAAGAGGAGAAGGAGGGTGGTGGTGGTCGGGGACTCCTTCCTCAGGGGGACTGAGTTATCTATCTGCCGCCCCGACAGGGAAAACAGAGAGGTCTGCTGCTTGCCAGGAGCTAGGATACACGATGTGACTGAGAGACTGCCAAGACTCATCAAGCCCTCGGATCGCTACACCTTCCTGCTCCTCCACGTGGGCACCAATGATACTGCCAAGAATGACCTTGAGCGGATCACTGCAGACTACGTGGCTCTGGGAAGAAGGATAAAGGAGTTTGAGGCGCAAGTGGTGTTCTCGTCCATCCTCCCTGTGTAAGGAAAAGGCCTGGGTAGAGACCGTCGAATCATGGAAGTAAACGAATAGCTACACAGGTGGTGTTGGAGAGAAGGACCATGAGATGGTGTTCCAAGAAGGAGGAGTGCTAGGCAGAGACGGGCTCCACCTAACGAAGAGAGGGAAGAGCATCTTCGCAAGCAGGCTGGCTAACCTAGTGAGGAGAGCTTTAAACTAGGTTCACCGGGGGAAGGAGACCAAAGCCCTAAAGTAAGTGGGGAAATGGGATCCTGGGAGGAAGCACGAGCAGGAGAGTGTAAGAGGGGAGGACTCCTGTCTCAGACTGAGAAAGCGGGACAATCAGTGAGTTATCTTAAGTGCCTATACACAAATGCAAGAAGCCTGGGAAACAAGCAGGGAGAACTGGAAGTCCTGGCACAGTCAGGGAACTATGATGCGACTGGAATAACTCACAGGACTGGAGTACTGTCATGGATGGATATAAACTGTTCAGGAAGGACAGGCAGGGCAGAAAAGGTGGGGGAGTTGCGCTGTGTGTAAGAGAGGAGTATGACTGCTCAGAGCTCCGGTATGAAACTGCAGAAAAACTTGAGAGTCTCTGGGTGATGTCGTGGTCGAAGTCTGCTATAGACCACCAGACCAGGGGGATGAGGTGGACGAGGCTTTCTTCCATCAACTAACAGAAGTTGCTAGATCGCAGGCCCTGGTTCTCATGGGAGACTTTAATCACCCTGATATCTGCTGGGAGAGCAATACAGCAATGCACAGACAATCCAGGAAGTTTTTGGAAAGTGTAGGGGACAATTTCCTGATGCAAGTGCTGGAGGAACCAACTAGGGGCAGAGCTCTTCTTGACCTGCTGCTCACAAACAGGGAAGAATTAGTAGGGGAAGCGAAAGTGGATGGGAACCTGGGAGGCAGTGACCATGAGATGGTCGAGTTCAGGATCCTGACACAAGGAAGAAAGGAGAGCAGCAGAATACGGACCCTGGAATTCAGAAAAGCAGACTTTGACTCCCTCAGGGAACAGATGGGCAGGATCCCCTGGGAGAATAACATGAAGGGCAAAGGGGTCCAGGAGAGCTGGCTGTATTTTAAAGAATCCTTATTGCAGGAACAAACCATCCCAATGTGTAGAAAGAATAGTAAATATGGCAGGCGACGAGCTTGGCCTAACAGTGAAATCCTTGCTGACCTTAAACGCAAAAAAGAAGCTTACAAGAAGTGGAAGATTGGACAAATGGCCAGGGAGGAGTATAAAAATATTGCTCAGGCACGCAAGAGTGAAATCAGAAAGGCCAAATCGCACTTGGAGTTGCAGCTAGTAAGAGATTCATAGATTCATAGATTATAGGACTGGAAGGGACCTCGAGAGGTCATCGAGTCCAGTCCCCTGCCCGCATGGCAGGACCAAATACTGTCTAGACCATCCCTGATAGACATTTATCTAACCTACTCTTAAATATCTCCAGAGACGGAGATTCCACAACCTCCCTAGGCAATTTGTTCCAGTGTTTAACCACCCTGACAGTTAGGAACTTTTTCCTAATGTCCAACCTAGACCTCCCTTGCTGCAGTTTAAACCCAGATGTTAAGAGTAACAAGAAGGGTTTCTTCAGGTATGTTAGCAACAAGAAGAAAGTCAAGGAAAGTGTGGGCCCCTTACTGAATGAGGGAGGCAACCTAGTGACAGAGGATGTGGAATAAGCTAATGTACTCAATGCTTTTTTTTGCCTCTGTCTTCATAAACAAGGTCAGCTCCCAGACTGCTGGACTGGGCAGCACAGTATGGGGAGGAGGTGACCAGCCTCCACAGTATGGGGAGGAGAAAGAAGCGGTTTGGGACTATTTAGAAAAACTGGATGAGCACAAATCCATGGGGCCGGGTGCGCTGCATCCGAGGGTGCTAAAGGAGTTGGCGGATGTGATTGCGGAGCCATTGGCCATCATCTTTGAAAACTCATGGCGATCGGGGGAGGTCCCGGATGACTGGAAAAAGGCTAACGTAGTTCCCATCTTTAAAAAAAGGGAAGAAGGAGAATCCGGAGAACTACAGGCCAGTCAGCCTCACCTCAGTCCCTGGAAAAATCATGGAGCAGGTCCTCAAGGAATCAATTATGAAACACTTAGGGGAGAGGAAAGTGATCAGGAACAGTCAGTATGGATTCACCAAGGGCAAGTCGTGCCTGACTAACCTAATTGCCTTCTATGAGGAGATAACTAGGTGTGTGGATGATGGGAAAGCAGTGGATGTGTTATTCCTTGACTTTAGCAAAGCTTTTGATACAGTCTCCCACAGTATTCTTGCCGCCAAGTTAAAGAAGTATGGACTGGATGAATGGACTGTAAGGTGGACAGAAAGCTGGCTAGATCGTCGGGCTCAACGGGTAGTGCTCAATGGCTCCATGTCTAATGGGCAGCTGGTTTCAAGCGGAGTGCTCCAAGGGTCGGTCCTGGGGCCAGTTTTGTTTAATATCTTTATTAATGATCTGGAGGATGGTGTGGACTGCACTCTCAGCAAGTTTGCAGATGACACTAAACTGGGAGGCGTGGTAGATACGCTGGAGGGTAGGGATCAGATACAGAGGGATCTAGACAAATTAGAGGATTGGACCAGAAAAAACACCTGATGAGGTTCAACAAGGACAACTGCAGAGTCATGCACTTAGGATGGAAGAATCCTATGCACTGCTACAGACTAGGGACCGAATGGCTAGGTAGCAGTTCTGCAGAAAAGGACCTAGGGGTCACAGTGAACAAGAAGCTAGATATGAGTCAACAGTGTGCTCTTGTTGCCAAGAAGGCTAACAGCATTTTGGGCTGTATAAGTAGGGGCATTGCCAGCAGATCGAGGAACATGATCATTCCCCTTTATTCGACATTGGTGAGGCCTCATCTGGAATACTGTGTCCAGTTTTGCCCCACACTACAAGGATGTGGAAATATTGGAAAGAGTCCAGCGGAGGGCAACAAAAATGATTAGGGGTCTGGAGCACATGACTTATGAGGAGAGGCTGAGGGAACTGGGATTGTTTAGTCTCCAGAAGAGAAGAATGACGGGGGATTTGATAGCTGCTTTCAACTACCTGAAGGGAGGTTCCAAAGAGGATGGAGCTTGGCTGTTCTCAGTGGTGGCAGATGACAGAACAAGGAGCAATGGTCTCAAATTGCAGTGGGGGAGGTCTAGGTTGGATATTAGGAAACACTATTTCACTAGGAGGGTGGTGAAGCACTGGAACGCGTTACCTTGGGAGGTGATGGAATCTCCTTCCTTGGAGGTTTTTAAGGCCTGGATTGACAAAGCCCTGGCTGGGATGATTTAGTTGGAAATTGGTCCTGCTTTGAGCAGGGGGTTGGACTAGATGACCTCCTGATGTCCCTTCCAACCCTGATCTTCTATGATTCTATGAAAATCATAAACTGTTGAGCAATAGTCAACATGGTTTCTGTAAAGGGAAATCGTGTCTTACTAATCTATTAGAGTTCTTTGAAGGGGTCAACAAACATGTTGACAAGGGGGATCCGGTGGACATAGTGTACTTAGATTTCCAGAAAGCCTTTGACAAAGTCCCTCACGAAAGGCTCTTACGTAAATTAAGCTGTCATGGGAGAAAAGGGAAGGTCCTTTCATGGATTGAGAACTGGTTAAAAGACAGGGAACAAAGGGTAGGAATTAATGGTAAATTCTCAGAATGGAGAGGGGTAACTAGTGGTGTTCCCCAAGGGTCAGTCTTCGGACCAAACCTATTCAACTTATTCATAAATGATCTGGAGAAAGGGGTAAACAGTGAGGTGGCAAAGTTTGCAGATGATACTAAACTGCTCAAGATAGTTAAGACCAAAGCAGACTGTGACTAACTTCAAAAAGATCTCACAAAACTAAGTGACTGGGCAACAAAATGTCAAATGAAATTTAATGTGGATAAATGTAAAGTAATGCACATTGGAAAAAATAACCCCAACTATACATACAATATGATGGGGGCTAATTTAGCTACAATGAGTCAGGAAAAAAATCTTGGCGTCATCGTGGATAGTTCTCTAAAGATGTCCACGCAGTGTGCAGAGGTGGTCAAAAAAGCAAACAGGATGTTAGGAATCATTAAAAAGGGGATAGAGAATAAGACAGAGAATATGTTATTGCCCTTATATAAATTGATGGTACGCCCACATCTTGAATACTGCATACAGATGTGGTCTCCTCATCTCAAGAAAGATATACTGGCACTAGAAAAGGTTCAGAAAAGGGCAACTAAAATGATTAGGGGTTTGGAGCAGGTCCCATTTGAGGAGAGATTAAAGAGGCTAGGACTCTTCAGCTTGGAAAAGAGGAGACTAAGGGGGCACATGACAGAGGTATATAAAATCATTCTCGATGTGGAGAAAGTGGATAAGGAAAAGTTATTTACTTATTCCCATAATACAAGAACTAGGGGTCATCAAATGAAATGATAGGCAGCAGGTTTAAAACAAATACAAGGAAGTTCTTCTTCATGCAGCGCACAGTCAACTCGTGGAACTCCTTACCTGAGGAGGTTGTGAAGGCTAGGACTATAACAGCGTTTAAAAGAGAACTGGATGAATTCATGGTGGTTAAATCCATTAATGGCTATTAGCCAGGATGGGTAAGGACTGGTGTCCCTAGCCCCTGTTTGTCAGAGGATGGAGATGGATGGCAGGAGAGAGATCGCTTGATCATTGCCTGTTAGGTCCACTCCCTCTGGGGCACCTGGCATTGGCCACTGTCGGTAGACAGGATACTGGGCTAGATGGACCTTTGGTCTGACCCTGTATGGCTGTTCTTATGTTCAAACTCTCACTCCTGTTGACCCAGACCTGATTTTGCCTATGACCCAGTCTCAGGTTTTGTGGGTAATTTTATACTCACTAGAAGTAAAATGTCATTATCAGAGTATTGCTTATTAGCTTGGAACATGCATGGAGGGGCAAGGAGGTGAACATAAATAAATGGGTGTGACGGGGCAATCCCGCCCTGCACTAGACCCAGCGACGTCAGACCAGTAGCTCTGACGGAGGAAGTCCCGCCCCGTGCGTACTGGGCATGCTCCAAGTGCACAGGGAGTATAAAGGGAGGGAATTCAGCTCAGTCTGGGCTGGCGGCCGCAGGGGAAGGACCTAACCAGGAAGCTCCTGCAGAAGACCAGCCGACGCTCTCAAAGCTGCTGGGAAGGGAGGCTTCTACAGGCCAGCACGAACCCCTACCGGGGGAGGAACCAGGGGAGGCGACAGATCCGGAGACCTGCGGAGAACCCTGTGATTTGTGGGAGACCCCAACTCCCAAGCCGGTAGGAAGCGACCCGGGGTGGGGGGGGGAGTGACGGCCTGGTACCTTGCCCCCAGTAAGCCTCAGCGTGTGTCAGTAGGACACCCTCCCCCTCCTGCTGAGCCAGCAGTAAGGTCCTACTGCCCTGTGACAAGGGCTTGTTCTATGGACTCTGGCCAGTAGGCCGTGCTGCCCTGTAACGAGGGGCGAGAATGTGGGCAGCAATCCGGGCCTGCTGAAAGGTCTGTGGGAACAGGATTGACCCGTGGGAACCCCTTTAAACCCCAAGATGGAGACGGAAAAGCTCCTAAAGTGGATGCTGGAACAGCAGCAAGAGCAGGCGGCCCAACAGCAGCAGCAACAGGTGCAGTTGATGCAGCACATGGCCAGCCAGCAGCAGCTACTGATATCCCAACATCAAGAGCACCAGCAGCAGCTCCTCCAGGACTTGACGATCCAACAGCAGGATCAACAAGAATGCCTGGTGCAGCAGATGGCCACACTATTACACCCGGCAGGAGCTGCAGCCACCGTACCTGCTGGGGCAGGACCCAGGGAGAATGTAGGGGAGTTGCCAGTACACCTCACTAAGATGGGGCCAGAGGACGACCCGGAGGCATTCCTGGTGACTTTCGAACGGGTGGCGACCACCGCCGGGTGGCCCCCCGAGCACTGGGCCACCTTACTAGCCCCCTATCTGACGGGACAGGCCCAGGCCGCCAACCGTAGCCTCAACCCTTGGGAGGCCCTGGAATACCCCCAGGTGAAGGCGGCCATATTGGACCACACCGGCATTAGCCCGGAGACTTATCGCCAATGCCTCCGCAAAGAACAGTACCCTCCTGGGGCCCGGCCCCGGGCTGTGGCCCAACGGATACGGGACCATTGTTGGAAGTGGTTGAACCCGGAAGGCTTAACCGGACCCCAGGTAGCAGAGATGGTGGCACTGGAGCAGTTCACCTAGATCCTGCCCCTAGGAGGAAGGGCCTGGGTGCGCCGACATCGACCGGCAACCCTCTCAGCGGCAGTGACCTTGATGGAAGACTACTTGTCCGCCGAGGGGACCGATGGGTTGAGGCCCCCATGAGTGGGGCTGCTCGGACACCAGCCACGGAATGACCCCGGAGAAGGGACATCGGCACTGGGAGAGACCCCCACGAACAACCCCCCTGAAGGCCCCGGTCAGTTGAGGATGCTCAAATGGAACTGGAATGGGATGAGGACTTTGTGCAAGAACAGAGAGAGGACCTGACCCTCAGTAGGGCCTCGCAACAGGCCACCAGCCTGGGTCCCGACGAAGGCTCGACCCCTGGGCCCCCACAGAGTCCACGCTTTGAGATATGGCAAGATCGCCTGTATCGGGTAGTGCAGGAACCGCAGGCCCAGAAGACATTCCATCAGCTATTGGTCCCTCAGAGGCTGCGAAAAAGCCTCCTTCGACTAGTCCACGCTAACTCCTGGGCTGGGCACCTGGGGCGGGAGAAGACCCTCCAGAGGATAGTTCGTCGGTTCTTCTGGCCTGGCATACACCAGGAGGTGCGGGACTACTGCGTGTCTTGCCCGGAATGTCAACTGGCGGGACCAAAAGGTGTGTCCCGGGTACCCCGATCCCTATGCCAGTCGTCGGCACACCCTTTGAAAGGACTGGAATGGACCTGGTTGGACCCCTTGAAAGAAGTAAGACAGGAAACCACTTCATCCTAGTGGTAGTGAACTACGTGTCGCATTACCCTGAAGTCGTACCCCTGCGGACGGCCACAGCGCCGGTGATCGCTACTGAACTAGTGAAGATTTTTGCTAGTCAGGATACCGGCAGAAATCCTGACAGATCAGGGCACAAACGTCCTCTAAGCTGATAGCGGAATTGTACCGCTTCCTCCACATGCGAACCCTCGGGACGTCAGTCTACCATCCCCAGACAGATGGCCTGGTGGAACGTTTCAATGGTACACTTAAATCCATGTTAAGGAAGTTCCTGGAGGAGGACCCTACGCATTGGGACACCCTGTTGCCAGCCCTGCTGTTTGCCAACAGAGAGGTACCGCAGGCATCGACGGGGTTTTCACCCTTTGAACTCCTGTACAGCAGGCAGCCCCGTGAGGATCCTGGACCTCCTGAAGGAGGAGTGGGAAGCCCAGGAGACCCGAGTCCTCAGGACCATCCAATATGTGTTGCAACTTCGAGAACAGCTACGAATGCTAGGTGCTTTCGCCTGGGAGAACTCGATACAGGCACAAGCGAACCAAGAACGCCTCTATAACCGAGGAACTAGGGGACGGAGTTTCGGCCCCGGGGCTCGGGTATTGCTTTTGTTGCCATTGGACGAATCGAAACTGCTAGCCAAATGGCAGGGACCCTACGAGGTAATCTGGAGGATTGGACCAGTAGACTACAAGGTCCGGCTACCGAGGCGATGGAAGGAGACGCGCACATACCATGTAAATCTTCTGAAGGCCTGGAAGACCAGGGAAGCCCTGCTCATCGGCTTGTCCACCCCAGAATCAGAACTCGGACCCCTAGTAGGGGACCCCCCGGACCCAAGGCTGGTGACGTTAGGGGCGAGCCTCGCCCCCACACAGCGAGAGCAAATACAGCAATTGATAGGGGAGTTTCCCGACGTCTTATCTGCCCACCCAGGACGAACTGCCCTGACGAGTCATCATATCGCAACCACTCCCAGTCAGAAAGTACGAGATCACCACCGGCCATTACCCCGGAAAATGTGGGACACAGTCCGAAAGGAGCTGGAGACAATGCTGGAGATGGGGATGGTGGAGGAATCAAAGAGCGAGCGGCACTGCCCCATCGTCTTAGTCCCAAAGCCTGATAGGACTACCCGTTTTTTTATTGACTTCCGAAAGGTCAATGCCATCTCCCGCTTCGATGCATATCCGATGCCGTGGGTGGACGAATTGTTGGAACGGCTGGGGGAGGGAGGTACTTGTCAACCTTAGACCTAACCAAGGGATACTGGCAGATCCCCCTCACACCAAACTCCCGGGAGAAGACTGCCTTCTCAACACCGTTTGGCCTCTTCCAACTTATAATGATGCCGTTTGGGCTACACGGAGCCACGGCTACGTTCCAATGGTTGATGAATAAGGTCTTACAACCCCATGACCAGTATGCGGCGGCGTATACAGACATCGTAGTCTATAGCGACAACTGGGAGGACCACCTACGCCATCTGGCTGGGGTGTTGCAGGCCCTTAGAGCAGCCAGCCTTACAGCCAACCCGGTGAAGTGCCACCTTGGGCAAGAGGAGGTAACCTACCTTGGATGTACGGTAGGGGGTGGGAAACTGACGCCCCTAATCAGCAAAGTGCAAGCCCTCAGAGAAGTACCCGTCCCCAAGACGAAGAAGCAAATGCGCCAGTTTTTGGGCCTAGCTGGATATTACCGCCGCTTCGTGCCAGACTTTGCATCCATAGCCGCCCCTCTGTTGGGCCTGACAAAGAACGCGCAGCCTCGATAAGTGCAGTGGTCGGAAGAGTGCAACGAAGCTTTCGAAGCTCTGAAAGAACAATTCACGCATGAACCAGTCCTGCGACACCCCGACTTTTCAAAAGAATTTATGCTTCAGACAGATGCCTCGGAAGTAGGCCTGGGGGCCGTACTCTCCCAGGAATTGGATGGGGAAGAACACCCGATACTGTATTTAAGCCGTAAACTGTTCCCCCAGGAACAACGTTACTCTACAATAGAGAAAGAGGCCCTGGTGGTGAGATGGGCCATGAACGCCTTACGTTATCTGTTGGGGAATAACTTCAGGCTGATCAGACCATGCCCCCTTACATTGGATACATAATATAAAGGACGTGAACCCCCGGCTACTACGTTGGTACCTCTCACTCCAACCCTATGACTTCCGCATATTTCATCGCCCAGATAAAGCCAATGCTAACACAGATTTCTTTTCCAGACAGGAGGAGGAGGCGGCGGCCCAATCCGGGGGATCCCTCGAGGGGGAGGGTGTGTGATGGGGCAATCCCGCCTCGCTCTAGACCCAGCAATGTCAGACCAGTAGCTCTGACGGAGGAAGTCCCGCCCCATGCGTACTGGGCATGCTCTAAGTGCACAGGGAGTATAAAGGGAGGGAATTCAGCTCAGTCTGGGCTGGTGGCCGCAGGGGAAGGACCTAACCGGGAAGCTCCTGCAGAGGACCAGCCAACGCTCTCAAAGCTGCTGGGAAGGGAGGCTTCTACAGGCCAGCACGAACCCCTACCGGGGGAGGAACCAGGGAAGGCGATGGACCCGGAGACCTGCGGAGAACCCTAGGATTTGTGGGAGACCCCAACTCCCAAGCCAGTAGGAAGCGACCTGGGGGGGGGTAACGGACTGGTACTTTGCCCCCGGTAAGCCTCAGCGTGTGTTGGTAGGACCCCCCCCCCCCCCCCCGCTGAGCCAACAGTAAGGTCCTACTGCCCTGTGACAAGGGCTTGCTCTAGGGACTCTGGCCGTTAGGCCATGCTGCCCTGCAACCAGGGGCAATCCTGTGGACTCTGGCCACTAGGCCGTGCTGCCCTGTGACAAGGGCTTGTTCTATGGACTCTGGCCCTGTAATGAGGGGCGTAAATCCTCACAATGGGTTATTAAGCTTGCTACAGTTAAGGGCCTTATATTAGGTTGAGGCTTTGTGGGAGTAGTTATGCCAAAGTCTGGAATTTACCTGAATAGGCCTAAGGAGAGAATCCCAGGTCAGATATTTTGCACGCTGATTTTGAGAGACTAACAAGTAACCACAAACAGGTGCAATACGCCACAGGATTCTGAAAGAAGGGGCGGGTTTAGCCATTAGGTTGCTATGCAGTATTTCAGCAGTTGGACGCATTCATATACTGGAATTATTAATAAATAAGTGATGTAAATCATGAGTATTAATGCTTGATGTTTAATTATGGACTTCCCAAAGGCCACATATGGGTTGGGGCAGCTATTGATATTATTGTAATCAGAGTAAAGAAGCAGATATGGTATATAGCCGTACTATTACCATAAGGAAGCAGATAAAATACCTCTCCTAGTTACCTTTTTTTCATTTTGTCGGGTCCCCGAGACAGTGCGAACTGAAGGAGGACCTCCCTTCTGATGGTCTCCCTTGTCTCTTGATCTTTGTTTCCAATGGTGTCCATAACTTGTAAGTATGCACAGTGCAATGCCCTCTTTACTATACTTATATTAGTCTAATTGTTATGTGTATTGATGCTTGCCTATGATTCCAATTATAACTGTCTGTATTAAATCAAGTTTGTGTGTTTCACCAAATTCCATCTTCTCAATTAACTTTGAGTAGCCATGTACAAGGGCAAGTTGTACCCCAATACGTAATCTTATAGGTGTAAAAATTGTACAGGCTACACTACTACCCTGTGACATCATCAACAAAGTGCCCATTTGTGCTTGGGTAGTGGCCCTACTCTGGGAAAGAGGAATGCAGCAAGGACTCAGGATCGGTGGCCGGGGTCGCTGTGCCTACAGATGGGGAGGTTACAGGGGGAGGGAGGTAATGAGTGGGAGAGGGAGGTCAAGAGTTAAAATAATAATATTTGGGCGGAAATTTTTTGTAATGAAGTGAAACTGAACAGAAATAAAACTGGAGTGTAGGCTCTAAAGCAACAAGGCTTGGGCAGAGATTCGGGGTTAAAGGTCTGGGATCCCCCATAGCTCTATATCCCCAAACCTCTCCTCCTTCCCACTGACCCACCCAGCCCACCTCCCGGGTGCCCTTCCTCCAGACTCCCCTCCCCTTCTTCCCATTACACTCGGCCATCACCACCTCCCAAGCACCTTGGAAGCTTCTTCTGTTCCCTCCTCGTCTCTCACTACTTTATCTCTCCCTGCTGCTGCTTAGCTCTAATCCTACACACACCCTCCCCATGTCCTGGCACCCCAGAATTATCTACTCCACCCCTTCTCCCCTCCCACGGCTCTGTTCTCCCTTCACCCATGGGCTCCTGAATGGCAACATTATACGCTCTCCTATCAAAAGAGGAGTTCATCTGACTGTCACACAAACCATGCATGAGTCATATACCTATTTACTTAATTTAGAATTCTACAGGCAACATTTTCCTCTTAAAATGAGGAAAAGGCATGAAAACTACAGTTATTAATGCAATTATTAATGCATCCAATAAGGATACATTAAATGCAATTTTAAAATGACTGACGGCACCAAAAAGGCACATGTCCAAAAACTATACTAGTGGGTGGGAGATAAGGCATAAAAAGGGGGGCAAGGAAACTTGTCAAAACTTGTATGACAAATAAAGCTATAAAGTTATTACTACTCAGGTTCTTTAGAGACCCCACAGCTTCTAATAACCGAAGGGACAGGACTCCTTACCCAGCAAGACCACCGTCTCATAGTTCTCCTGCATTACGTCTCTGTAGAGGGCTCTCTGAGTGGGGTCCAGCAGAGCCCATTCCCCCTTGGTGAAATACACAGCCACCTCCTCGAAAGTCACCAGCCCCTGAAAAAGCAAGAGTCCAACACTCAGTACCAACCCCAATATTCACGGAACAACTGCACCAGGTAAATGGAAGCTCCGGGAGACATATGTTAACAGAGTACCACCCCACATTGCTTAGAGCAGCCTGGAGGGATCAGAGGGTAGAAAGAGAGAACCTTTGGGTCTCCCAGCTGACAGACGGAGGCAGGGTCTTCACATTTATCACATACCTACTAGCCAGAGCTTGATATAGGGGCTGGGGCTGTCTTTGGACCCTACTGGTAGGAATCCCAACACTCTCCAAATAAAATATATGGAAGAAAGGGGACATCTATAGTAAAGAATATAAGTTAGAAAGTCAGAACTGTAGAAAATTGGTAAGGGAAGCTATCAGAAATCAACGACCAATCAAGGAAAATAAGAAGGAAGTTTTTAAAAAGTATATTAATTACAAAATGAATCCTAAGAATGGTAGTGGTCCATTACTAGATGGAAATGGTGGAATTATCAAAAATTATGCAGAAGAGGTAAAAAGTGTTCAATACATATTTCTCTCCTGGGTTTGGGGAAAAACAGATGATGTACTCCATATCGTAAGATATTTGACGATGACACTCTTTCCATTCCAACAATAGCTCATGAGGACCTTAAATAGCAGCTATTAAAGTTAGACATATTTAAATCAGCAGGTCCAGATAACTTATATCCAAGAGTTTTAAAAGACCCAGTGGAGGCGCGTGGTGGACTATTAATGTTGATTTTAATTAGGACTTGGAACACTGGGGAAATTCTAGAAGACTGGAATCAAGTTAATGCTGTGCCAATATTTAAAAAGTGTAAAAGAGATGACCCAGCTAATTACAAGAGTGTCAGTCTGACATCAATACTGGGCAAGATAATGGAGCAGCCGATACTGGATTTCATTAATAAAGAATTAAAGGAGGGTAATATAATTAGTACCTATTAATAAAGGTTTAGAGAAAATAGATCCTATCAAACTAACTGGATATCCTTATTAGAGGAGATGAAAAGTTTGGTTGCAGCTAATAGTATTGATGTAATATACCTAGACTTCTGTAAGGCATATGACTTGGTTCAGCACAATATTTTGACTAAAAAACTAGAATGATACAAAATAAACACGGCATACATGAAATAGATTAAAAACTGTGATTGTTAAATAGCACAGGGCCAAGAACCAATCCCTGTGGGAACCCACTACAAATAAATCCACTCGACCATGGTTCCGCATTTATATTCTTATCAATGACCTAGAAGAGAATATAAAATCATCACTGATAAAGTTTGCAGTTGCCACAAAGATTGGGGGTGGGGGTAACTAATGAAGTGTCAGTAGATTCAGGATCCAGCCCTGGGAAAATTTCCTGTTCCACAAAGAGGGAAAGTTCCATTGCCAACTCCTGTGCCTTGAAACTAGGCCCTATCTGACACTACACCCAATATTCATCATAGTGGTATGATTAAAATATGATGAGGACATAATTATGATGCATTTTGTACAAGATGTGTCATGTGAGGTGTTATTGGAAAAGTTATGATTTGCTGAATACGATTATCCTATTTGTGTACATGTATCATGTTTGTGTCTGTAGTTACGGATATTGACTATGTATCTGTATTTCAAATGTGCTTACTCTGGGTAACACCCAGACCTAGCCTTTCAGGTACAACAATGAAGAAGCCAGACAGTGCTGATGGCTCATCAACAAAGACAATGGACTATAGAATATCTTAGCCTTCTTGTGAATGTTTCAGCCAGCCTATGAGTCATGGCTACTATGACTCAGCAGGGCATGCTAGGGCATGTGACCAGACCACATGACACTGGACTCCATTTTGGTACCTGTATTTTTCCACAAACTGCACAGGGAACTGACTTTGGAACAAAGGGGTCCCATCATATGGAAAAGCTACATAAGGTGGGGTGTGACATCATCTCTTGGCCTCACTCCCCACACAAGAGAACACCTGGAAACACCTGAGGAACAAAAGACTGAACTGGGGGAAATGCTTGTCCCAGGCTAAAGGGATTTCTAGCCTGTGTATGGAAACTTGGTAGACTGCTTCTATCATCAGTCAGGGTGAGAAATTGCTAATTCAAATCCTACCTATCTAGCATGTTACTATGCACTATAAGATGGTATAATTCTGGATTTATACTACAGCAGGTGTGCAAGGTTGGAGAGCTGGGAAATTGGCTGTTGTCTTCTATCTGTCCTTGAGTGGCTTAGGTAAAGCACTCAGGTAGCTTAGTTGGGTGTATGGCGCCACCTGCTGTCATGTTGGGTGATAACAGGGCCTGGAGAGGCTGGCTGAATCTCCAGCAAAGCAGTGTGAGAAGGGCCAGCCCAACTTGAGGGTTAGAGGACACAGCGATTCCCAGAAGCCCCCCAGACTGCACCCCAGGGATGACAACCTATCACACCCTAGATTACACAAGTCTCAGGTTTGTTACAGCCTGTCCCCTCCCTTTCTCCACCCTAGATATTTCCTGCCTCCCACCACCTTGAGCAGCTCCCCCCCTTCTATGCCTTTACTGCTCCTCTCTCCAAGCAGAACCCACCACCAGCTCCCTGATAATCTCTTACCTGAGCCAGTTCCATTGCAGCTATTTCCTTCCCCCTGGGAGGATGGGATGATCTGGAGTGAAACGTGGACGTTATTCTGTAGCCTGCCAGGGCGAGAAGGGCAATTTGAGAGAATTCAGATGGGGCTTTTGTCCATTCCACAAGCCGATTCCCCCCAGGATTTTTCCCTGCTAATGGACATTCTAGGTTCTGCCACACTGTGAAGCACAGAGTGACCTTATTCCAGTACAGGCCTAGCCCCCTCCCACCAGGGGGTAACCCTCTGAGACATGGTGAAACCCTCCCAGTAACAGAGTCTCTGAACCAAAGGCTAGAGAAGAGCAGAATCAAAGGAGTCACTTTGGGGGATTCTCCCTGTCATTGTCCCAGGCAGCTGTCTCGGGTTTACAAAGTTGTTTGATGCTCCAGCCTTTATACAATCTCTCCTGCAAGTGCCTCCTTTCATGGGCTGGGCCTAGTTTTAGCTTTTGGCAAGCGTGACCCCGGGGACTCTGAGACTGGGCCTTCTTGCCTCAGCACACCTTGTTTCTTTCTGTGGCTCCCCAGTGAGTCCAAATGAGTAGATACTCCTGATACAGAACGGCCCACTGCGTCAGACCAACGGTCCATCTAGCCCACTGGCCAATGCCAGGTGCTTCAGAGGGAATGAACAGAACAGGGAATCATCACGTGATCCATCCACTGTCACCCATTCCCAGCTTCTGGCACACAGAGGCTAGAGACACCATCCCTGCCCATCCTGCTTGTGGCACTGGCAGATGAGGTGTTCGCTCTTGCAAATGCCCCCATGTCTTAATTGAACATGGACAAACGCATAGCTGGAATCAGTCTGGCTCATCCTGTGTTAGGATTGTTAAAACAGGTTGTGAAGGCTGAATCCCCACTCTGTCACTTCGAGTGCAGAAGGTGGGGGCCCACAAGGATTTTAAAAATTAATACTAGCCACTCCAAGCTTGTATTAAACTCCCAAGGTTACAGCTTCTCTCCGACCTTGGCTTGGTAAATGCTGCCACCACCCAAATGCAAAAAAACCCCTTTGAACCCAGGAAGAAGCACTTGGGAATTCCGCCCTGTGGGGTACCTTCAAGCCCTTTCTCACACATACCCCTCCGGGGAACAGCTGAGAAGGAAAACAGCCACAACCAATTTCCTTTCAGCTAATCAAACAACATGCACAAACCTTTTAGGATAGCAAAAATCTTAAAAAAGGTAAATTTTATTAAGCATCTGGGGTTAGCACAGAGGAGATCCACAAGCCAAAATAAGAAATAAACCTGATCACGTCTAGCTAAACATTCTGAGCTACTTACACATTTGAAGTTCAGATAAGTAGTTCTAGGCATGATCTGATGATTTATGATCATACCTGGCTTAAGCTTTACACAGCATTCCTGCTGCCCTCTGCTCCCCTCTTTCCCGGAGAGCAACAGACAAAGGGAAAGTTTCTTTCCCCATTTAAGAAAGTTCTAGCCTTCCCATTGGCTCTTTTGGTCAGGTGCCCACTTTTTCCCCTTTACCTGGGGCACATTTTAACCCTTTACAGGTAAAGCAGGTAGAGAACAGCTACCAAGAGGGACTTTATGTCTAACTGGTTGTCCATAAAAGGAAGCTACCCACTCCCTTCATTTATATCACAGGTATTAGAATTATAAGAATGTGTTTAGTGTTTAGACTTTATGGAATGCTTGTGAGTTGCTGCCTAGGTTAAATATCTGACTAGTTGCATTGTGAGCCTCTGTGGCTATGTAAATCACCAGACAGGAGAGAGACTTTACCTATGTGAAATGCTGATATGATGGAGGTGCGGGAGACAGGCTCTCGTGGCTTCACTCCCATTAGGGTATGTCTGCAGTACACCAGGGAGTGGGGCTTTCAGCCTGGGTCCACAGACTTGTGTTAATGATGCTCAGGCTAGCACATTAAAAATAGCTGTGTAGACATTGCAGCTCAGGCTCCCAAGCCTACCCCTGGTTTGAGAGGCCGAGCTCCAGCTCAACCTCCAACATCTACACAGTTACACATAGCCCACCAGTGCAAGTGTGTGGACCCAGGCTAGGAGGATCTCTCCCAGAGGCAGTGTAGACATACCCATTATGTGCTACTTCCTAGCCTTTGGTTTTTGCAAGGCTGATCCCCACAGCTCCACTACTCTGAGACAGGCCCTTCTGGAGGCAGTACCCCTTTGTGTCATGATGGCACTTCAGTGAGTCCGAATGATTTGAGACTCCTCCTAAACACCATCTCTTTTGGGGTGCTGCAGCCATAAAAAACGGTTACCTAACTTTCATAACTGTTGTTCTTCGAGATGGGTTGCTCATGTCCATTCCCTTCTAGGTGTGCATGCACCCACATGTGCGGTCATGGGAGATTTTTGCCTGAGTGGTACCCGTGGGCTGGGCTGTGGCGCCCTCTGGAATGCCACTGCATGAGCATGGCACATCAGGTGCCGCTGGCCCTACGCCCTCTCAGTTCCTTCTTGCTGACAACTCCGGGTAATGGAATGGACATGAGCTATACATCTCGAAGAACAGCAGTTACGAAAGGTAGGTAACTGTTTTTCTTCTTTGAGTGCTTACTCAGGTCGATTCCATTCTAGGTGACTCACGAGAAGTGTCCTTGGAGGTGGGCTCAGAGTTCACAGTGTGGAAGCAGAGCAAGGCCTGACAGGGATTGGAAGGGAATTTCAAATGCAAACAGTCTTTGTTAGCAAGAGTCAGGCTAACTGTAACCCTAATAACGCGAGATTTGTAGAAGTGAAGATTGTCTGAGGCGAGTGGGAAAGAACTGTGGGAGAAGTTGTTGCGATCTTGTGTAGATAATGTGTAGATAATATGGAATGTAGACTAGAGTCTAAATAAGTGAGAAAAATAAGTTATCAGGATGACCTATGTATAAACAAAATGCAGCTGTTGCTCATTATTGTCTGTAACAAAAGGTATAAATGCTTGCTGCAATTGTTTACCTGTAGAGAGACCTGCCTAGGAGGGGGAGACCCTGTGTCCTAGTGCACTCTCTCCCTCTACGCAATTGCTTGAGAAAATAAAGCATCTGACTTTGCTGTACGCAACCAAAAGAGTGAGAACTGTGGTTTTTCTCTGACAACAGTCTTGCAGCATTGCCCTGCCAAAGGCAGCGTCATCTCAAGCTTGCTGGGTAAGAGCGTAATGAGATGCAAATGCACGGACGGACGACCAGGTTGCAGCCAGACAGATTTCTTGGATTGGCACCTGTGCTAGGAAGGCTGATGATGAGCCTGCACCCTAGTGGAGTGAGCTATCATGATAGTCGGCAGGGGCACCTTTGCCAGCTCCTAAGAGTAGTGGATGCAGGCCATGATCCAAGACAAGATTCTCTGGGCAGACACTGGGTAACCCTTCATCCTGTTTGCGACAGCAACGAACTACTGCGTTGATGTTCAGAACTGCTTCGTTCTATCCATGTAGAAGGCCAGCGCCCGTCTGACATCCAGGGTATGCAGCCTGCATGCCTCAACCATCGCATGAGGCTTTGGACAAAAGACGGGTAAGTAGATTCCTTGACCAGTATGAAACTGGGAGACTATCTTGGGCAGAAAAGCCAGGTACAGACACAACTGGACCTTGTCCTTATAAAAGGTCGTATAAAGTGGGTCCGACGTGAGCGCCCTGATGTCGGACACTCTATGTGCTAAAGTTATAGCAACCAAGAAGGAGGCCTTCCAGGAGAGAAGCAGGAGGGAGCAGGAAGCAAAGAGTTCAAAGCAGGGACCCATGAGCCTTGACAGCACAAGATTCAGGTCTCAAGGGGAGACCGGGTCCCAGACATGAGGATAGAAGCGCTCCAGACCTTTTAAGAACCGTGCGCCATCATGGGACAGGCGAAGACTGTCCTGCCTTGAAACTTGGAAACTCTGGGAGGGAGGCAGGCAGCATAGTTCCACCCACACCCCATCACACGAGAGCAGCCAAGAAGCATCAGAGTGAGGGGAGGAAAAAAAGCACCCCCACTCTTCCCAGCAGAGTGAGGGGGCAGAAGTCTTCACATTCATCGCTCACCTACTAGCCAGAGGCTGATACAGGAGATGGAGCCCCCAGCAGGGTTCAGGGACAACTCCCTGGTGCGAATCGCAACACCCTCCTCACTGCCAGCAGCTGGATAGGAGGGGATGGGGTGTCTTCCCTGAGTTTCACTGGTGGGTGCCCCTTTATATCTCACAGCAGCCTCTGGCCAGTAGGTTCAGGCTCCAGTATTGAAGTCAGGTAAGTTTTCCTAGCCCAGTTCATGGGGGGGTGGGGGGGGGGAGGAGGGTGTTTCCTGCTTGTCTAATTAGGGAATTCCCAGCCACAAACCATAGGGGTCTGGTGCTGGGATCTAGGCATCACAGTAAACAAATCTCAGCAGGTTTATCACACCCTGTCCCCCTCCCTTTCTCCACCCTGTGGCTTTCCTGCCCCCTCCCACCTCCAGACCAGCTCCCTCAGAAGTGCTCACCTCCTCTGTATTTACTGCCTTTCTCCCTCCAAAAAGAACCCACCAGCAAGTCCCTGATAATCCCTACCTCAAATGGCTCCACTGCAGCCATTTCCCGTCCCTGGGAGGATGAAAACATCTGGTGGAAAACGTGGATGTTGCGCTGCAGCCTGTTAGGGCAAAAAGGACAATTGGGGACATGTCAGAACAGGAAATAATTTTACAGCACAATTCCCCCCCAACTCTTTCCCTGCACACGGATGGTCTAGACTGTCATGCAAATCGAAAAATTCAAAACAAAAATTTGGGGCGCTAGGGGGGTGTTATCTACCCAGACATCTGTTTGTGTTTGATTGAATTCCTTTTCTAAGTGTCCAATAAGTTCTTGGAATGTACAGGGGACACCTGTTTTCTTTGAGAGGATGGAAGCAGTAACTGGAAGAGGAAGGAATGAGTTAGGAAACTGAAGGCAGAGAGAAATATGGGCAAAAGTGATGAGAAAATGATCGATGTCACGGTTCTATGAGAAGGAAGGCATGAAATCAGCAGAATAAGGACAATGGATGTCCAAAAGGCAGACTTCAACCAACGCAGAGAACTGGTAGGTGAGGTCCCACAGAAATAAAACCTCAGAGGGAGAAAAGAGTTCAGGAGAGCTGGCTGGCCGTTCCTCAGAAACAATATTAAAGGAGCAGCAGCAAAGGATCACAATGTGAAGGAAAGACAGACAGAGTAAGTGGCCAATATGGCTCTACCATAAGCTTTTTCATGACCAGAAAATAAAAAGGAATCCTATAAAAAGTGGAATCATGGACAAATTTCTATGGATGAGTACAAAAGAATTGCACAAGCATGTGGGGACAAAATCAGAAAGGTTAACTCACAAAACACCCTTGGAAGTGACCCAAAAAAAGGCAATAAGATAAGGGTTCTAAAAATATATTAGGCGCAAGAGCCAGGGGAAGGAAAGTGTAGGTCCTCTACTTACCAGAGAAGAAGAAGAACTAATAATAGATGACATCAACAAGTGAAGGTGTTTAATGCCTTTTTACATTCACTAAAAAAATGTAATTGTGATCAGATACTTCATTATTCTTAACCAAGAGGGGGAAAGTACAGAAACCACAACGGAGAAATAAGAGGTTGAAAAAATATTTACATAAGTTAAATTTAATTTAAGTCAGCAGGGCCTAATGAAATTCATCCTGGGCTACTCAAGAAATTAGCTGAAGCAATCTTGGAACAGTTAACAATGATCTCTGACAACTCCGGGAGGATGGTGTGGTCTTGAGGTTCCACAAGACTGGAAAAGGGCAAACATAAAACCTGTCATCAAAAAAGGGAACAACGAAGACCTGGGGAATAGAGGCCAGTCAAGCCTAATTTAGATACCCAGAAAGAAAAATGTATTAAACAATCAATGTATAAGCACCTAGAGGATAGCAAAGTGATAAGTTATAGCCAGCATAGATTATCGAATATAAACAATGCCAAACCAATCTAATTCCTACATTAACAGGGGTACTGGCCTTATGACACTGTAGACGTGACATATCTTAATTTTAGGAAGACTTTTGACAGAAGACCCCATGACAGTCTCATCAGCAATCTAGGGAAATGTTGTGTATTTGAAAGTCTGTACTCAAAGAGTAATTATTAATGGCTCGCTGACAAACTGGGAGGCTGTATCTAATGCGGTCCCACAGGAGCCAATCCTCAATCTGGTACTACTCAATATTTTCATTAATGACTTGGATAATGGAGTGGAGAGTGTGCTTATTAAATTTGAGGATGACACCAAGCTGGGAAGAGTTGCAAACACATTGGAGAACAGGATTTATAAATTAGAGAATTGATCTGAATGAACAAGATGAAATTCAATAAAGACAAGTGC
Source organism: Trachemys scripta elegans (assembly GCF_013100865.1). Lineage (NCBI taxonomy): Eukaryota > Metazoa > Chordata > Testudines > Emydidae > Trachemys > Trachemys scripta. Next base: position 5,178,894 of record NC_048322.1, on the reverse strand, counting down.
AAAGTACTACATTTTAGGGAAGGAAAAGCCAATGCACAACTACAAACTGGGGACTAACTGGCTAGGGGGCAATACTAGTCAAAAGGATCTGGGGGTTATAGTGGATCACAAATTGAATCTGAGCCAGCCATGTGACTCAGTTGTGACGAAGGCTAGTTCAGTACTGGAATAGGTTACCAAGGGAGGTTGTGGAATCATCATTGGAGGTTTTTAAGGACAGGTTGGACAAACACCTCAGTGTTGGGGGGCTGGACTAGGTGACCTCTCATAGTTCATTCCAGCCCTACAGTTCTATGATTCTATTCTGAGGAAATGTTTGGTCATCTTATTACATCACTGACCCGACCCACCCCACTAGCACTAAACCAAGACATTTTGAAACCCTCCCAGTAACAAAGTCTGGGAACCAAATACGAGACAAGAGCAGAACAAAAGGAGTGACTAGGGGGATTTTCCCTGATACTGTCTCCAGGGCAGCACACTCCCACAGCCCAGAGCACAGGGAGAGTCAGGAATTGACTTTTCCTCTCCCTGCACCTCACCTTGTTCACTGGAAAGGGAATCTGTCCAGGGATGCTGCAGTAAGTGTGTGGGGGCAGGTTAGAGATCTGGGAATCTCTCTTCCTAATTATTTCTCCCACTGCCCGTATCAATCTCTCTCTCCCTTTTCTCCTTGTGTTTCCCCATCTCCTGTCCCTCCCTCTCTGGCGGACAGACAGCCATTCCTGGGTGTTCGCTCTCCTATGGCTGGATCGTCTCCTACAATTGCTAAGGGGAGAAGAGATGTGGGGTGAGGAGGGACTATTTGTGCAGAGTCAGTTTCATGCCTATCCCCAGCACGTTCCCTGAGGTCTCTATCAATCACCTGGAGTATTTGACTCAGATGTTGATGTGGGCAGAGCCTAGGGCTGGCCCATGGAGCTAATTACAGCTGGAGAAAGTCCTCACCTTGCCTGGGCACAGAGGAAGCTTCACTCCAAGTCAATCCCAAGCCCCCACCCCACCAGGGGAGCAGCAGTTGCTCAGTCTGGGCTCCCAGATCACAATGCAGGCAGCAGCGTCTCACCCAGGAAGCTCAAGCCCAATATCCTGAGAGAGAGAGAGACACACACACAGTCAGACAGAGACTGAGGGCTTTCCCCCTCCCCCATATAGCAACAACTGAAACCCCCTCCCCACAGGGACATGTCCTGATTTTATTTGTCCCCATGTTAATCTGGAGTCACTTCATGTTCTTCCTTGAAGTGTCTCTTGAGTAACACTGGTCTCAGTGAGACCAGAAACATGGCTCGGGAGGAGGCCAGAGTCCTTCCCTCCTCCCTCACCCCCTCTGTCCCTTCTCTTCTGAGAAGGATTCATAGCAACAGTTTTCCCTCCAAAACCTGAAGTTCCAGCAGTTCTGAAAACGGGGAGAGAAGCAAAGCCTGTCATGATTTCATACACCTCTACCCCAATATATCACAACCTGATATAACACGAATTTGGATAGAACGCGGTAAAGCAGTGCTCCGGGTGGGCGGGGCTAAAAGGGCAAGTTCGATATAACGTGGTTTCACCTATAATGCGGTAAGATTTTTTGGCTCCAGAGGACAGCGTTATATCGGGGTAGAGGTGTATCAGTAATTGATAAATGGATAGAAAGTTATCAGCAGCCCCTGCCAGCAATTCACACAGGTGAGGGCAGCCCTGGGAGATGCTTCTTTAAACAGGAGAATGGATGGCATGGAGGAGCCAAAATTTTTAAGAAATTTCCGTGCCCGGTGACTGGCAGATAATGGCCAATAGGGACCCATCCCAGAGACGACATCTCAGCACTGGGCGAAGCAACCCCTCATGGAGACCATTCATCATGGGGGTTTGGGATACTGCTGGTGAATGTAGTGAGGGGAAAGTGAGGGGCTAATACAGTAACATGGAGATTCTCAACCACTCTGGGTACAGCCTGGGCAGCAAGGAGCCAGTCACAGAGTAAGCCCCCTTCCTGTGCCCACTAAAGAAAAGAAAAGGGTCCAGCCAATTGTCCTATGAGCAGATTAGAGACACCCATGGGCAGCAGGTATCCTAGGCAAGGGTAGGCTGTGCCTTCCCAAACAGCCTAGCATAGCCCCGCCCACACGCCATCCCCAGGCCAGGCCCCCTCTGGTTCACTTCCCAGAGCGCTCTGCCTTGGCTGGCCCAGGTTGGCTGGCCTGCCTCCTGCAGGGAGTCAGGGCAGCTGGTGCTGGGGTCGCATCGCCTGGAGCCCCGGGGTAGCCACCCCACCTGGCTGCCCAGAGACCCCCGGCACACAGGGAGCACTGCCACCTGGCGTACCGGGGCCGGGAGCACAGTTACCCAGCACACCAGGGCCCATGGTGTGGGGGCTCTGGGCTCCTGGGAAAGGCTGAAGAAGGAGAACCTCCCACAATGGCCGGATCACCAGCTGCCCATGGAGACACCCGTCCCCCAAACAGAGGGAGACCTCTGGCTTTGATGTGTATTAAATATGAGGCACTTTCATCAGCAAACATTTTAATGGAGATAAAGGGGGAGAGAAATGAGAGTCTCAAATGAGAGGGGAAAGTTGATCATTTCAAACCCTGTAACTGCCAGGATGATGAATGATTCAAGACAACAAATTCCGTCCAAAACAGGAGAAGCTGCTGCAACTAAACATGGTAACATCTCCAAACCTGAGATGCTTTTTAATAGACATTTGATAATTAAATGGAAAAAGGCAAAATCTGAACAGCCTGACATCAATGTTCAGTCCTTAAAAAGACAAGGGTGGAAATCTGAGGAATTTTTGATGAATTTTCACAAAATAGAAAGGAAAGTGGAAAAATGTGAGGGATTTTACATCGATAGTCAATAGTAGGTAAAGAGGTAGAATTTGAGTGAATTTCATATTGTTACTTGACAAATCAAAAGAAAATGGAAAACCTGCAAAAAATTTCTATCAATATTCAAGAATTTGAGCAAAGGTTAAAATCAGAGGATATTTTATGTTAATGTTTTATAATTAGAAAGAAGTGAAAAAAATCTTAGAGAATATTAAATTAGTAACACATAACTAGAGAGGAAGCCAGGCAAAAGTTTGCAATATTTTAGAGTATTCTCCTGAAGAAGAGCTCTGTGATTTGTCTCTCTGACCAACTGAAGTGAGTCCAATAAAAGATATTACCTCACACACCTTGCCTTTCAAAATGCAAAGCAACGCACGTTGGAGAGAAAAACTGCAGCTACTTATACATTGGGGGGGTAAATTAACTATCAATTGTAGCCCATAGATCCAGCTTTAACATTTATTTTATGCAGCAGTAATGTCAATATCTTACCGGATACAAGCCTGTAGATTTCTTGCTTCAGCAGTTAGCATAAGGCTTGAGGTCTATGAACTCTGGCACAGATAAAACGGCCTAAGGGCCATCCCTAAGTTTTGGGGAACTGGAAATAGAGTGTCTAAGGGGGAATTTGGTCCATGATGACACCAGCCAACCACAGGAACATGAGCTAACGCTGGCTTTTGGATACAACATCCGCAGATGCCTCACCACAGGAGTACCATGGCGACAAATATGATAAGTTGTATTAATGGTCTCACTAACCCAGGAGAAGGACACCCCAACATTGGTAGGGTGAGGAAATACAAATAAGAAACAGAGAAGAAACCCCTACTGAACATGAATTAGACTGAGTGGCACAACGTAACATATTATAAAAGTTGTATCCCAGCCTGTGTGCAGGAGAAGAGAGAGATTTAGCCCCTGGAAGGTGCCAAGATGATGGCTACAGGTGATGATGAAGAAAGTGATGGGGATGAGATGAACATTTCAGGTTGTTCTGCAAGGGATGATGAGAGTATATGGATGTTCAGATGTACATTCTGTATTATCTCTATCTTACTGAGTTACAGTGTTTGTGACTTTGCTAAATGTATTATTAAACTATTGTAAATATAAAAGGGTCCCTATAGTGAGTGTTGCAACTGTGCACAACGGGGTTTCCAACTATAGAGTAATTTTAATATTACTGGGCCTGATCTTGGGACAAGAACCTGTCAACCCTCAAAGTGATAACTGGGAATTCTTAGTAATCAATATAATTAATACATAAGCCAAAGATCAGGCTACACAACTCAAGAAAAGGACCTGCATGTTGCTGTAGACAGCTCAATTAAAAAGTCCACTCTCACAGCTGCCACCAAAAAAGCTAACAACATGGTATGATTCATAAGGAATGGGATGCAGAATAACATCAAACATTTGTATATAAATCAAAGGGCAGCCTCTAATATCCTGGAACCACCATGGTTACTACAGCACTGCACATAGGATATTTTATATCCATCTTTGAGAACTGATGAGGAAATAGGTCAAAAAAGAAATATTTGATAATATGACAGAAAACAACCAAGATCTGAAGGGATTTTATATTGATACTTAATATGTGAGAAAATTGGGACAGTTTGATGGGATTGTCTATAGAAGTTCAATATACACACGCAGACAGTAATGGTTCCCACTTCACCACCACCATTCCCATGGGCAGCAGGAAGCCCTTTGTGAAGGTGTTTTAAGAAGGCCAGGGAGGGGGTCTGGAGCAGGAAAGCTCCCTGACAGTGGGGAGGGCCAGCAGTATGGGATGGGCAGAGGACAGGCAACTGGAGGCTGTGGGGAGCTGCACTAGAAAGCTGGCGGGGGTGGGCAGCAATTGGGCCTGGTTACTCCACTGAGAACACTCACTTCTCCGTTCCCCTCCTGTGTCCTTTCCATGCCCTGTTACTGGCAGAAAATGACCACCCTGTCCCACCCCAGAGCCAGCCACGTCTCCAGGCGCCCCATAAACTGCACCCACTAATCCCCTTCCAGTTTGGGGAAGGGCTCAGGGCAACAATTTCCCACCTAAACAAGAACAATTTGCTGTAGATAAAACGGGTGGGAAAACTTCCCAGAGCTGAGGAGATTTTAAACTGACCTATGAGAATTAGAAAATGGGGCAAAATCCAAGGAGGAGAATAAAGACATGGACAATCATTGGAGAGAAAAGGGTGGGGTGGAGGGAGAATCTACTTGGATTTGATACCCCTATTTGATCATTAGAGAAAAAGGGGAAGAATTCAGGAGAAATAAATCAGAGAGAATGTCATTAACCCCTCCCCCTCACTTCTCCCCCTGCGATCTCCTGCCTGCCCAGAGACAGGTCCATCTCTCCCAGTTCACACGGTCTGTGCCCTCCCTCCATCTCTGGCTCATTTTTCATCCCTCCCTTCCTAACCTCCCCCCCCGCCCCCGCGCGCCTCTGGGGCAGCCCCTGGCTGGAGCTGGGGGCAGAGTCACTGCTATGAACGCAGCTCGGAGCCTGCCCCAGGTGCGGTAATAACCAGGGGCGGGGGGATCTGGGCCCCCTTGTGCAGAGGCGCTTCCCCGCCTGTCCCTGCGCCCAGAGCATCCCGCGAGCCCTTTGTTAATCACCTGCAGCCTCCGGCCCGGGGCTGCCCAGGGGGCGGGTCCCAGCTGGAGAAAGCCCCCCCCCGGCCGGGCACGGGGGGGGGGTTAATGCCGGGCTCCCCCAGCACAGACCCCGGGGAGCAGCTGCTCAGCCCGGGTCCCGGATCACACGGAGGCAGCAGCAGCGTCTGGTCCGTGCCAGAGCCCCGCCCCCAGGAGCTGCCCCGCCCCCGGTCCATGCCAGAGCCCCACCCCCAAGAGCTGCCCCGCCCCCGGGCTCTGGGCTTTGTTCTCCCGGCTTCTGCCTCCCGGCCCCGCCCCCAGCCCCTACGGCAAATGCCGCTGGGGCTTGCACTGAGCATGCGCAGTAACAGCTGCTGAAACCCTCCCTTACCTGAGCTGCAGAAGGCGGAAGCACCCCCGGGGCAGGCTGGGAGATGTAGTTCCTGAGTCTCCCCGGAGCAGAAGTGACGTTGGGCACTGCGGAGGACGATCCGGGCTGCGAACGCGCGTGGGGCGCTGCGCCTCTGCCTGGCTCGCGCGGGGCCGTTGGAGCGTCTCTGGGAGCCGGAGAAGAGTTTTGTGCCGCTCGAGCTCTGGGCATGCGCAGATGCGGGGGGAGGAGGGAGAGTCCCGCATGCGCAGAGGCAGCGCTCACCCGCTGCTGCTCCCTGGCGCTGCGGGGCCGGGCGGAGCAGGAGGGTCTGTGCCGGGGAGACCCATTAACCCCCCCGTGCCCGGCCCGGGCCCTGCTCCCGCTGGGGCCGCCCCGGGCTCTGCCCGCCCCGCTGCGGAGCTGCAGCCTCCAGGTACCGGAGCGAGCCCCGGGGGCGGGGCCGGGCGGTGACTCTGCCCCAGTGTCCGTGGGGGGCACCCGGCATCTCGCAGCGCCGGGATCTGCTCCCTGGGGGCAGCGCCCGCGGGGGGCTCGGAGCTGCTGTCCCCGCAGGAGCCCAACGCCCCCGGCCCGGCCAGGCTCTGTCCTGGGGCCCCACGGGGGGTCCCGGGGAGGGGACCAGCCCCCACTGGGGTCCCTGCGTGGGGCCGGGCGGGGGCTGCCGGGCGGGGGGGAGACCTGGGAAAGGGGCGGATGGAAAATGTCTGTGCAGCCCGGACATGGCCGGGGGGGCGGAGAAGATCCGGTGACCCCCGAGGAGCAGGGAGAGGAAGGGGGGGGCTGAGATCCCCTCGGATTTACCGCTGCCCCCTCCCGTGGGGACCCCCCATCCTCTCCAGCCCTGCCCCCTTTCTCTCTAGAGAGCAACGAGCAACATCCAGGGTGACCCCCCCTTCCCTCAAATCCCTCCCCCGATTGTTCCCCATTTTCTCTCCACTTCGCCAATGTCCAGTTCAAATCTCAGGTTTTTGGCGTCCCATCCCCCCATTTTTACCTGCAGTGATTTGTCCTTATTTAGGTGGGAAATGGTTCCCCTGAGAGATTTCTGAACTGGGAAGAGGGTTAATGGGCAGAGGCTGGGAGAGCCCTGAGACAGGGATACCTCTGGGCTGGGGGGCCACTCTCTGCTGGCAACAGGGCATGGAAAGGCCTAGGAAGGGAAGGGAGGAGCAAGCGTCCTTCATGGAGACGGACCAGCCCCAGGTTTCCCAGTCCTAGCTACTTCCCCCCCCCCCACCCCGCTCAACCCAGCAGCCCCTCCCCCCCAGGCACCACCTGCTAGTAATATTTCCAGACCCCACAGCCGGTGACCTTCTGATTTCAGCCCCACTCCTTTCCCCTGGGAAAGGGACATCACTCAGGGCTGCCTGCCGGCCATGTGAATGTGAGGCAAGAAGAATCCATCCCATTCTGTTGTTGATTGAATATCGCTGTTTAATCCCCTCAAATTTCCCCTCTTTTCTCTTGAACTGTTGAATGGTGACAAAATCTCCCCAGGTATTGGTGCTTCTCTCTTCTATTGGCAAATATTTAGTTTGTGCCCCATTTTCTCCTCAGTTCTGAAATACTGAAATTCTTGAAAATCTTTCTGCTTTTCTTTCCAGGTGTCTGATTGAGATCAGGATTCTTATTGTACTGAGCGTGGCACAAGCCCTGCCTGAGATCAGGTTCCCCAGTGTGCCGGACACTGCACAAACCCTGACCAAGTTTGGGGAACTCGTTGTGCCAGGAACTGCAGAGACCCCAACAGAGATCTGCGCCCCTGTTGTGCTGGGCACTGTAGAGACCGCAATTGACATCAGGCCCCACATTGTGCCAGGTAAAACTGAGACCTGGACTGAGATCATGGCCCCCCTTGTGCCAGGCAGCGCACGAGTATGAACCAGATTGCTGCCTCCATTGTGCTGGGCACTTCAGAGATCTCGACTGAGATCTGTATCCCCGTTAGGCCTGGCACTGCACTGACCCCAACCAAGATCACACCCCACTGTATTGGGCACTGCACAGACCCTGACAGAGATCCTGCCCCCATATTTTGCCAGATGCTGCATGGACCCCAAACAAAATCAGGGATCCTGTAATGCCGAGAGTTGCAGAGCCCGTGAGTCAGATCAGGCCCCCTGTTGTGCAGTCTCTGCACAGACACTGATCAAGCTCAGGGTCCCCATTATGACAGGTGCTGAACAGAGACCGAGGGTACTTCTTCACTACCTGCCGTATCGGCGAGTAGCAATCGATTACTTAAGACGCAATATATCGATCCCCGAATGCGCTCACCGTCGACTCCGGAACTCCACCAGAGCGAGCGGCGGTAGCGCAGTCGGACGGGGGAGCCGTGGCCATCGATCCCGCGCCATCTGGACCCCAGGTAATTCGATCTAAGATACTTCAACTTCAGCTACGCTATTCGCATAGCTGAAGTTGCGTATCGCGTATCAGTCGCGTAGCTGAAGTTGTGATACTTCGACTTCAGCTACGCTATTCGCGCAGCTGAAGTTGCGTATCCCCTCCCTCCCTTCCCCCCCCCAGTGTAGACCAGCCCCAAGGGTATCTCTACCCTGCCATTAAAAACCCACAGCTGGCCCATGCCAGCTGACTCAGGCTCACAGGGCTCAGGCGAAGGGCTATTTAATTGCAGTGTAGATGTCTGGGCTCGGGCTGGAGCCAGGCTGTAGGACCCTGCGAGGTGGGAGGGTGCCAGACCTTGGGCTGCAGCCCAAGCCGGATCATTTACACCACAATTAAACAGCCTGAGCCTGAGCCGTGTGAGCCCAAGTCAGCGGGCACAGGCCAGCCGCTGGCGTCTAACTGCAGTGTAGACATGCCCACAGTGACAGCGTCCTTGCCACAAAAAGCTCAAAGGCTAAATAGGCAAATGGTGGGAGGTGACTCTCCATTTTACAGATGGGGAAACTGAAGCTCAAAGAGATGAAGTAATTTGCTCAAGTTTGCATGGAGAATTTGGGTCAAAACTGGGAACTGAAACCAGATTGTTTGAATTCGTGCCTCTCCCCTTAACCCCAAGCCCAGCTTGTGAGTGTACAGCATTGTTTTGGTCTGAGTGTTTGCATTGCATTGGCTTCCAAGGGAGGTTGTGGAATTTCCTTCATTGGGGTTTTTAAGACCAGGTTAGAGGTATGCCAGTCTTGGAATGTCTAGGGATACTTGGTCCTGCCTCATCACAGGAGTCTTGAGTAGACGACCTCTCAAGATCCCTTCCATGCCCACACTGAAATAATTCTGTTTTGTGCTGTGTCCTGTTCTATGCTGAGCTGTTTTGCATGGTGCCATTTGGAACTCTAATGCACCATGTTGTGTTGCATAGTTTTATAGTGCATTGTTTTGCCTCAGCTTGTTTGGTGCCTGTGCTGTGTTGGTTTGAGTTGAGCTATTTTGCATTGTGTACTTTTGTCCTAGAATGTGTTAGTTTGCATTGTGTTGCTTTCTTCGCCTTTGTATAATGTCATTTTATGCTGTAGAGTGTAGGTTGTGTGGGTTTTTTTTTTTTTTTTTTAAATTGCCTGACATTATGTTGTGGTGGGTTTTATTCTGTATGTTGTGTTTTGTACGTATATATTGCATAGCATCATAGACATGTAGGGCTGGATAGGACCTCAAGGTGTCATCAAGTCCAGCTCTCTCTGACAAGGCAGGACCAAGTATATGTAGATATTATCTCTGATAGAGGTTTGTCCTACCTGTTCTTAAAAACTTCCAGGGAAAGAGACTCCATAGCCACCCCGGTAAGACTATTCCAGAGCTGAACTACCTTAGCTCTGGTGACACACACACAGATTTTAGTGGTGAGCAGCTCTGCAGAAAGGAGTGGGCAGCTGGGTAAACAGACTAAAATTGGGAGGAGAAACATTGACGTGTCCAAGGTCACCCAGGCTGTCCATGACAGAACTAGAAATAGATCCCAGTTATAGTGCCACCGTACTGCTGTTTTGGGTACTGAAAGTCTCTGCCACACTGGTGTTTGAGTGGTAACCATGTTAGTCTGTATCAGCAAAAACAACGAGGAGCCCTTAGAGACGTGGCACCTTAGAGACTGAGAAATGTGTTTGGGCATAAGCTTTCATGGGCTAAAACCCGCTTCATCAGATGCATGGAGTGGAAAATACAGTAGGCAGAATATATATACACAGTACATGAAAAGATGGGAGTTGCCTTACCAAGTGAGGGGTCAGTTCTAACGAGACAATTCAATTAAAGTGGAAGTGAGCTATTATCAACAGGAGAAAAAATCTCTTTTTGTAGCGGTGATCAGGGTGGCCCATTTCAAACAGTTGACAAGAAGGTGTGAGTAACAGTAGGGGGAAATTAGCATGTGGAAATTAGTTTTTGTAGTGACCCATCCACTCCCAGTCTTTATTCAGGCCTAATTTGATGGTGTCCAGTTTGCAAATTAACTCTAGTTCTGCAGTTGTTTGTTGGAGTCTGTCTTTGAAGTTTTTTGATGAAGAATTGCCACTTTTAAGTATGTTATTGAGTGTCCAGGGAGATTGAAGTGTTCTCCGATTGGTTTTTGAATGTTATAATTCTTGACGTCTGATTTGTGTCCATTTATTCTTTTGCATATAGACTGTCCAATGTACATGGCAGAGTGGCATTGCTGGCACATGATGGCGTATATCACATTTGTTTTAGGCACTGGTGCAAACCTTTAGTATAGACCAAATTTACACTAGTGCACTCTGATTGGCGCTGGTGCACCATGTCCCAGTTTGAAGGTTTGGGGGATGGTGGTGATCAGGGGAGGGGGACAGTGACCTCACTGAGACCTAGGGCTGGCTGAACAGTGCAACTGGTAACAGAGGGGCAGCAGTGAGTGAGCCAGGAGCACAGCCCCACAGGACTGGACACTGACTTCTCCTGACCCAGGGGATACACCCAGCTGTGTGCAGGGACTGCAACTGAGCTGCCCTGCCAAGACAGCCTGTGCATCCATGGACAAACCACCTTTTCCTGCATGTTAATACAATGGGGTCTGGGGACCTTTCCAAGCTGCGGGTGATGGGGCTCTGGAGTTACCTGGGTCTGTTCCTGGCTCTGTCACTGACCTGCTTGGTGACCTTGGGGAAGTCCCAGCCCCTCTGTTTTCCTCCTACCCATTGTCTACTTGGATTGTGATCTCTTTGGGGCAAGGACTGTCCCTCTCTGTCTGTGCAGTGCCCAGCACAATGGGGGTGCTGATCTCAGTCAGGTTCACTGCCATGTGCAACATGATGGGGCTCTGATCTCCATCAGTGTCTGTGCAATGCAAAGCACAGTTTATAGACTCAGACTTTACAGCCAGAAGGGAGCATCATGATCATCTAGTCTGACCTCCCGCACATCGCAGGCCACAGAACCTCACCCACCCACTCCTGTAATAGACCCCTACCACTGGCTGAGTTAACGAAGTCCTCAAATCATTATTTAAAGACTTCAAATTACAAAAAAAATCCACCATTCACACTAGTTTAAACCTGCAAATGACCCATGCCATGCCACATGTTGCAGAGGAAGGCAAAAAAAACCCAATACCCCAGGGTCTCTGCCAATCTGAGTCTGGGCAAAATTCCTTCCCATCCCCAAATATGGCAGTCAATTAGATCCTGAGCATGTCGGTAAGACCCAGCAACCAGACACCTGAAAAAAAATTCTCTAGTATCTCAGAGCCCTCCCCATGTAGTGTCCCATCACCGGCCTTTGGAGATATTGCTGCTAACAGTTGCAGATCAACTACATTCCATTGTAGGCAGTCCCATCATACCATCCCCTCCATAAAGGTATCGAGCTTTTGGTATTGAAGCCAGGTAGGTTTTTTTGTCCCCCAGTGATTCCCTTAGGAGACCGTTCCAAAACTTCATTCTGATGGTTAGAAACCTTTGCCTAATTTCAAGCCAAAACTTATTGATGGCCAATATCCATTTGTTCTAGTGCCAAAATTGGTGCTTAACTTAAATACCTCCTCTCCTTCCCTGGTATTTATCCTTCTGATGTATGTATAGAGAGTAATCATGTCTCCCCTCAGCCTTCTTTTGGTTAGGCTAAACAAGCCAAACTCTTTGAGTCTCCTCTCATAAGACAGATTTTCCATTCCTCAGATCATCCTAGTAGACCTTCTCTGCACCTGTTCCACTTTGAATTCATCCTTCTTAAACATGGGAGACCAGAATGGGCCACAGTATTTCAGATGAGGTCTCATCAATGCTTGTATAACAGTACTAACCTTTCCCTGTGTCTACTGGAAATATCTCGCCTGATGCATCCTAGCACTGCATGAACCTATTTCATGGCCGCATCACACTGGCAGCTCATAATTATCCTGTGATCAACCAATACACACACGTCTTTCTCCTCCTCTGTCACTTCCAACTGATAAGTCCCCAGCTCATTGCAAAAATTCTTGTTGTTTGTCCCTAAGTGCAAAGTTATGCACTTAGGGACAATTAATTTTCATCCCATTTCTAATACTCTAGCTCTCAAGGTCATGCAGATCTTCTTGGATGATATTCCTGACCTCCTCCATGTTGGCAATCCTTCCCAACTTTGTGTCCCACTCCCACTTTTTGTGCCAAGGTCCTTAATAAAAATGTTGAATAAGATCGGTCCCAAGACTGATCTCTGAAGAACTCCACTAATAACCTCCCTCCAGCCTGACAACTCGTTGTTCAGTATGACCCCTTGTAGTCTCCCCTGTAACCAATTCATTATCAACCTTTCAGTTCTCATATTAATCCCCATCTTCTCCAATTTAATGAATAGTTTCCCATATGGAACTGTATCAAATGCCTTACTGACATCCAGATAGATGAGAGCTACTGCATTTCCTTTGTCCAAAAAATTAGTTACCTTCTCACGGAAGGAGAACAGATTTCCTTGGCATGATCTATCTTTTGTAACACCATGTTTTATTTATTTATAGTGCTGAAGGCTGGAAGGAACTGTTAGCAATAGGCTGAGAATGGCCATGTGGAGGTTGGGGAGGGGATGGCAGATAGTGGGGAGGTGGCGGGTGTGTGTGTGCGGTGTTGGAGGTGTATCTGGGATTTTGTTTTGTAGGAGTCCATGTCTCTGCTCCCTGTGGCCCTGGTGCATTCCGTACCAAAGCAGCATGTCAGCAGAGCAGACACACACCCCATAGCTCCATCTGGAACACGCAGCATTCACTGCCAGATGGGATGGGTGATTTTTCAGGGACCCAGCTTGATATGCGTGGCTGGGGTGGATTCACTTGGACGAGGGTCTGGGGCTCTGATAGTTTGCGATGTTCCCTTTTGCATAGTCAATTCTTTCCCTTTATTGTTTTACCCCCACCTATGCCTGATGCCACTCTCTTCTTAACTTGTTTTGGTTATTTCAGTCTTAGTTTTTAAATGGGATCTAATAATTGCAAAGCTGAATGAAAGATAAAACAAACAGAACCGTTTGAATGTTAGCACATAGCTGGTAGAACTATACCTAGTGAAGGTCTGCTGTAATTACCTGGTTACCTATAGCATTTTCTGGTGGGGTGGATAAAGCAATGTCAAAGACCCAAAAGCACTTTTTAGGGCGAAAGGCTCATCAGCTGTTTGCTCTCTAGGAAGCATGTCACCAGCCAGGACTTGCAGTCTTTTAGGAGTGGTGCGCTGGATTGTATTTAGTAATCTCAAAATAGAAGACTGCTGGTTCACAATATCCAATGAAATCTTACAAACAATTATACAAATAGACCCTAATGCAGAGGTGGGCAAACTACGGCCCCTCCCCTGTTGTTCCCTCTGCCCCTGCAGCCTCAGCACGCGCTGCGCTGCCGGCGCGAGGCTCTGTGCGGTGGGGCTTGGGAGCTCCTGGGGCAGCGCAGCTGAAGAGCCCGGCCTGAGACGGTGCTCTGAGCTGTGTGGTAGCGGCGGCGTGGCCCGGCTCCAGCCAGCGGTGCGGCTGAAGCGGCGCCAGCCACCTGTGCTCCGGGGAGGGGGAGTGGATAGAGGGCAGGGGAGTTTGGGGTGGTGGTCAGAGGGTGGGGAACGGGGGTTGAATGGGGGCAGGGATCCCGGGGGAGCAGTCAGGAAGGAGAGGGGGGGTTGGATGGGGTAGCCGGGGGCAGTCAGGGGACAGGGGTTCCGGGGGCAGTCACGAGACAGAGAGAAGGGGCAGATGGATGGGGCAGGGGTCCCCAGGGGGCAGTCAGGAAGGAGATGGGGGGTTGATGGGGCAGCGGGGGGGCAGTCAGGGGGCAAGAAGCGGGGTGGTGGATGGGCCACACACCCCTCCTCTAACCAGCCCTCCATACAGTTTCCAAAAAGTTTGCCCACCCCTGCCCTAATGCTATTAAAACAACATGGTATTAATACTGATTCAAAACTCAACTCCTGCTCCAGTCCTGGCATGGTTTGCAGGTGTGCAGGGGCTGGGCCAGTCCGTACTAAAGCAGCAATTTAACCCTTTCTATGCTAGCGTGGGGTTTATATAGCCCTTCACAGGCACCCAGGCACAGGGAATGGCCACTTATCAGCCCCATGCCTGATGTGCTGGGGTGACTCACTGGCAGCATTGTCTTTGAGGGTGCTGCTCCCTCCTGCTCCCACTTCCTCCCCTTCCCCTTTACTGCCACCACAATGCCTGTCACCTTCACTTCCTAAGGGGTGACCCCCAAAAGGTGTGTTTTGTTATCCCTTTCCCTGCCGCCACCCTCCTCCCCCCAAGGGTCCGTTGTGTACCCTCCGTCACTCACTTCTGTCTCAGGAGATAAGGCAGGTTATGGGGCGCTGGTGATGCTTTCCTGGAGATCCATTATCACTGAAGGAGTTGCAGCCTTGACCCTCCTAGAAGGTTGCGAGGATGCTGATGTGCACTGGAGGAAAACTGGGGCTTGGTGGAGTCCATAGAGAATTTGGCCCACACTGTGTCACTGTAAAGCCTGCTCTGCATTGCTGCAAATTGCTGCTGGTGGCTTTGTGCCCATAAGTCTCTGTAACGCCATCTTCAGTGACTCGAGAGCATGAGCACCAGCCTCAGGCAGACTGGGAAGAAGCAGGGCACAAACCCCAAATTGGTTGTGAGGTCTATATGTAGATTTCACCAACCAAATATGAAGTGTAAACGCTTCAGGCACTGTAACAGCATTAACATGGAATCACAGACAGTCCCCTTGGGTCATCCCATATATCTCACTATGGAGGTGAGCTCACCTTTGTGACAGATGGTCCCTTACACCAGGGGTTCTCAACCTTTTTCTTTCTGAGCCCCCTCCACCCCCACCTCTCCCCAAGATGCTATAAAAACTCCACGGCCCACGTGGACCACGATAACTGGTTTTCTGCATATAAAAGCCAGGGCTGGCGTTAGGGGGTAGGAAGCAGGGCAACTACCTGGGGCCCCATGCCCCATACATTGCTTAGGCTTTGGCTTCAGCCCTGGGTGGTGGGGCTCAGTGCCCCAGGCTTCAGCCCCATGCACTGGGACTTCAGCTTTCTGCCCTGGGCCTCAGCGAGTCTAATGCTGGCCTTGCTTGGCAGCCCTGCTGAAACCTGCTCGTGGTCCCCAGTCCCCTGGTTGAGAACCACTGCCTTATACCTCGAATCACAGCAATGTTCAGGTTACTGCCAGTCCCAAAGGATCAGTCACTTACTTAGGTCAACTGAATCTCACAACAAAGACACGCTTGTAGCCAGTCCTGTAATAACCTGTATTATGATTTATTCAAAAGGAGACGAGAGTTGTTTACAAAGTTAAAGCAGGTAATCATATAGATGCAGATGAGTTACAGTCTTAAATTTCAAGAGGTAATAGAAACTTCTATAATAAGCAAGCTCTACATATTCTTTAGGACTAACGCAGGCTAAGCAGCTGGGGATCTCTTGCTAATGCCTAGAAACTTTGCAGCATACAGATAATCAGTTCCCTCTGCATGGGATTTTTTTATCCCCTTCCTGCCACATGCTCTGAGCTGCAAACTCAGCTACCGGGCACAACAACAGCCTTTTGTCTTCTTTAACATCCCATTGTCGTCAGACGCCACTGGTATGGTGCTCTGCTCTGTTCAATGTTGATATCAGTCAGCTGCGTGCGTGTGTTCCCTCTGTGTGCTGCCCCAGCCCTGCAGATCGCTGACACAGCAGACCCTGGAGAACCCCCAGTGACCACAGACTCCGATAAGGTACGAAGGCACCCGGCCAGGTTTATTGTCTAACGAAGCACAGTAATAGTTCCCCGCAGACTCTACAAGACGTACTACGAATATGTGCCCCCTGACAATGGACCCGCTCAGTCAGTGGTGGGACTCTCCATTGCCCCCTAGGGGAGACAAAGACATCCACTCTGGGATGCATTCTTATACACAGGGACAAACAGGTGAGCAGGGCCTGACCTCTGGCTCACAGCCTAACTTTGCTTTATGTTAGCAATATCTTGACCATTACTTCAGTTCAGGCCTCATACCGGGCCTCTGATACCAAGGGTTTATGTCTCAGGGCCTCATCTTACTACATTCCCCCACTTTTTGTCTTTTTATGGGGAGGATGTTTACCCATCATCCCAGAAAAGCATAATGCGTGGACTGAAGATAACCCAGTGGGCTAAACACTGTTATGTGGTCACCACATTTTACCATCCATACACTCATGCCCCATCTGTCCTTAGTCTGCACATTCCCTCATACGACTGGTAGACATTTTATTATCCAATTATTTTTAGTCCCTTATGGTGGCCTGGGAATGTTAGGCCCAGGACCATGACTGAGGAATGTAGTATTATGATTGAGCCTTAGAGGCACTCCCAAATAATATATATGAATAATATGGATATGGCATATATATTTGTAGCGTATATGGGTATATATGTGTGGTATGTTTGTGTACATATGACACCACCTTATGTCCAAGCATAACCATGTTTTTCCAGTCTGGTGGTGTACTCTGACCCTTTTACTTTGGTGACACAGATAGAAACACACTCCTGTTAGGGCAATAGCAGTTATCACCTGAATCATCATTAGTAGTAGGCTGAGTGTTTTGAAATACTGGGATAGGCATTGTTATAGTGTGTTCCACAGTATTATGGATATGAGAAGTAAAACAGAAATTTGGAGTAGTGACACTACAAATGAGGCCTTTATATATATATATATAAATGTCTTGTAATTAGTTACTACTCAGTACTGTGCATTCATGTTATGGGTCACCCTTACTGCTGGTTGTCACCCTCTGGTAAGCTTTGCTGGGCAGGAAACAAGAACGGCTAGCTTCTCTGTTCCATGCATTGCCCTGTGACACATCAGTGGTTGACATAGATCCAGCTGTTTTTATGGATGTTGTTTTCCAGATAAATTGGTTACTGTCCATTCTGTAAGTTATCAAATATTGCTGTGTCAGGATTTAGTATTGGTATCCAGAAACTGAGCAAGATTGTTTTGAATAACACGTGTCTTAGTTAGGATGCAGTGTCAGTAACCCAAATTATGACGGGTACTAACACGGAATTTGTTTACCCAATTGTAATTACTGTGTAACTTAATTTCTTTACCAATTTGTTTTTTCCTTGCCTTCATGTTGTTTGTTGCCATTCATTTGTTGATTTTTTTTTACCTGTGTGTTGGTTAAACAGTTTAGCAAAGTTATGCACATTGTAAATGTTGTACAAAGATAATACAGTAGTACAGCAATAATACAGTTGTTTTTACCCAGTAACCAAGTTGAAATTAAATGACAGTTTATCCTGGTCCATCTAGTGGTTTTTAGCTGATTGTTAAATTAATTGTCCATATATGGTAGATAGAGGTGTATTTGACCAGTGTCTTATTTATAAAGCACTTCATTTTTCTTGATGCTTGGGGGTTTCTTCACTGTATACAGATATCTTGTGGTGTCTTTGTTCTTAAGTTAGTTAATATAATAGTTTGTTTTTGTTTTGTTTTTACATTTCTCTTGTTTTTAGTAACCCAAATTTAATACACAGATTAATTTAGTGTTTACAATGTAATAGGGAACAAGTCTTTTATACACAAGCTATACTTTTGCAATTGTTGTACAGACATTCATTTTCACTTGAGGTGCATTACTAATCTTTTATACTAAATGTAATGCTTAACGGCTAAAATAGAGGCTCACAATCTTCCATGAGAAGGTGTATTGCTTTCCCTCTCTTCTCTTTGTTTCAGCAAAAGAGTTAGAAAAATAGTTTTAACAAGCTTTTTAGAGTTGCGTTGCTTGTGACACCAACTCACTCTTGTTAACTGTTTAGAAGCACAAACTTTAACAACCACTGCTTCCCATTAACATAACATAAAAGAAAAGTGTATAAAATTAAACCAAAATAAATTTTAAATACAGGTCCATGCAAATGCTTTGTTATGTTTGGGAGCCAAAGGGGGAAACCTGTTGAAATTGTTGGCTAGCTTGATGCATAATTTATTTTTAAACATTTTGCTATCACAGTCTTATAACTATATTTAAAAGTGCAAACAAGTTTATAAAAACTCAAACAAGAAATTGACATTTTGTTAATATTATCTATACCCTAATGTTGAGGTTTTCCCTTACATTTTTTTATAAAAAAATAAAAAAACATAAAAAACAAAACAAAAGTGTGATTAATAAAAGAGAATTATTTTTGTTTGCAATTTCATTATTTGTTGAGGCAGAAATATATGTACATATATTTATAACTGAGACCTTGTTGAACTTTGGGGAAAAAATGGTATGAATAATATTATGATGGTTATACCCCAACCATAATATTAAAATAGTGTGGTACCACACATACATATATTTTTAAAAGAGTATGAAATTGACTTTTGTTGCAACAAAATAAAAATAATAAAAAATAATCACGTGACACACACAAAATACAACACTGGACAATGCACACGACATACAGGACAAGCTTATAATTAAAAACACACGGCACCAGAATTCTATTCATAACTATACAAAATAAGGCAAACAAAAAATTAAAAGGGTTAAATATTTGAATAAACAAGTTATTACCTTATTGAAAACTTTTAACAAAAAATGATAAAAATATATTATTTGCCAAATTTATTGTATTAATTTGGTAACAAGGAATTTTGCATTACTTTATATTTAACATTATTTTAAAACTCTGCTATATGGAAATAAAAAAAGCCCATGTTCCAAATATTAGTGAGTGAACAGGATTAGAAGCAGAGTGTGCATTTGGGTTGCTTGGCAACCCTATCTTCAAGAAAATTAGGAATAATTTCAGCTGTTGCATTCCTGAAGGATTAAAATAATTAATGTACTGGATGTATTTAAAGTAAAGTTTTTACCTTGTTTTCTTTTTGTTTCTTGTTTTGTTCTGTTTTCAATTGCTTTATTTTTTGGAGGTTTCTGTAAAAACTATAACTTTTAACTTTTAAACTAAGAGAGAGAGCCGAAGTGAGGAGAGGCAGGGAAAAGGGGAGGGGGTGAAGAGCAACCTAGGAAGGTAGCGAGACCTGAGCCAAGAGAGATTAACTGTATCAAGGTATTTGAAAGTACGGGCAGCAGCAGCCAGTTTAGCAAACTGAGAAAGCATATAACGGAAAAAACGTAACTGGTATGTAAAAATACTTGAGAAAGGTGGTTGTATTTTTAGATATGTGCGCGGAGCGTGGTTCCGTGGGTCATAGCAGTTGGGAACCTACACAGTTGGGAACTGTGCCCCTGGTTTTTATCCTGGCTCTGAGAAGAGAGTGGGGGTAGTTACCTGCTCTTGTAAAACCTGAATTTGTTCCCCCAGTGTCCGTTGCTTTTGTGTGCATGCCAAATGAATGGCAGGCGTGCCCTTTTTTGCTGCAATTAACTGTTTGGGGGCAACTCCACGTGTTAATGCATCAATTCTAAGTGTTTAACCCACTTAATTTCATTTTTTTACTTTGAAATTCTTTTTTATTCACTCCCCTGCGATCGAGTCACCGTTCCTGTCTCCTAATGTGCTCTGTGAACTGTTCCATTTTTTTCTTCATTCGATTTACCAATTCAGTGAAAGTATTGTGTGCTACTTTTTCCATCTGGGCACTTACTTGTCCTGTTCTGACAGGCACCAGTCTAGGTTTTACCAGAACCTGGCTTTTATCATAAGGTGGTGGTTGCACTGCAGTGGACCCAGTTTAATCTTTTAATTTTGCTAGAGCCACCTTTTTCCATTTCTGTCCCCATTCTTCAGGCACAGGGAGCTACCTGAAGCCTGCTGTTGACCACAAATATTTATAACAGGGGATGGCACATGTATTTTTTGTAGGTTCCTTGCAGCTGTTTCCAATGTTTTATTCTGTTTCCATGCTGGTTGTCTCTGGGCTGCTCCCCACCCTGCAAGGGGTTGTCCCAGGGCTGTGTAGCTTCTTTTGAGTCTTTTAACTCTTTCTTTGTTACTGATACTTGCCCTGCCAATTTTGTGTCGTGCTGTTTTAACCACTTATCAGCCATGGTTTGCAATATTTTACATTTTAAGGCTACAGTCTCTGCCCCATTACAAATTACATTACATGTTTCTTCCCCGTTATATTTTTTAAACTCTGTGGGGATTTGCAGGGAGGGATTAAGGGGGTTCCCTAGCTCATGGTTTTCTGTCATGTTAGATCGCAATTTCTACAGCGGACAGCTCGCTTATTCACCAGATCAGCGGTCGGGGTCACCAGTGCCGTCAGATGCTACCAGTGTGGTGGTGCTCTGCTCTGTTCAATGTTGATATCAGTCGGCTGCGTGCGTGTGTTCCCTCTGTGTGCTGCCCTGGCTCTGACGATCGCTGACACAGCAGACCCTGGAGAACCCCCAGTGACCACAGACTCCGATAAGGTATGAAGGCACCCGGCCAGGTTTATTGTCAAACGAAGCACAGTAATAGTTTCCCGCAGACTCGACAGGACGTACTATGAATATGTGCCCCTGACAATGGACCCGCTCAGTTAGTGGCTGGACTCTCCACTGCCCCCTAGGGGAGACAAAGACATCCACTCTGGGATGCATTCTTATACACAGGGACAAACAGGTTTCATATCGTTGAACGCACTGAGGTACAGCCCCTCTGTATTACGATGTTGCCTTTCTCATGGTGCAGATTGGTTCGAACAAATAAGTCTATTCATCATATTGTCTATCCGTCATATTGTCCTTTTATACTGTCTTTAGACTGGGTCTGCCTGTTCCTTGTTATCTGTGTGGGTGCTGTCCTGGTATACATTCATCTTATTAGTACATGTGTATACGCTCTTGCCAACTTCTGTGAGCAGGGCCTGCCTCTGGCTCACAGCCTAACTGTGCTTTATGTTCACAATGTCTTGACCATTAATCCAGTTCAGGCTTCATACTGGGCCTCTGATACCAAGGGTTTATGTCTCAGGGACTCATCTTACTACACCCATAATAGTCTATCTGGTGTTGATGGACCTTTCCTGCCAGGCAGGGTATAATGCATTCTGTTGCCAATCAGCACTTCACATAGGTAAACTGTCTCTCCTGTCTGGTGATTTACAGAGGCTCACAATGCAGCTAGTCAGATATAACCCAGGCAGCAACTCACAAGTGCTTTTTTTTTTTTTTTTTTTTTTAATGGAGTTATCTTATCTCCTAGAACTTGAAGGAACCTTGAAAGGTCATTGAGTCCAGCCCCTTGCCTTCACTAGCAGGACCAAGTACTGATTTTGCCCCAGCTCCCTAAGTGGCCCCTGAAGGATTGAACTCTCAACCCTGGGTTTAGCAGGCTAATGCTCAAACCACTGAGCTATCCCTCCCCCCATTCAATAAAGTCTAAACACATTCTTATAATTCTAATACCTGTTTTAACAATACTAACACAGGTGAGCCAGACTGATTCCAGCTATGCGTTTGTCCATGTTCAATTAAGACCTGGGAGCTTCTGCAAGAGCTAACACCTCGTCTGCGAGTGTCACAGGCAGGATGGGCAGGGATGGTGTCTCTAGCCTCTGTTTGCCAGAAGCTGGGAATGGGTGACGGGATGGATCACTTGATGATTCCCTGTTCTGTTCATTCTCTCTGAAGCACCTGGCATTGGCCACTGAGCTAGATGGACCGTTGGTCTGCTGCAGTGGGCCGTTCTTATGTTCACAGTCTCTATCAGGAGTATCTACCCATTTGGACTCACTGGGGAGCCACAGAAAGAAACAAGGTGTGCTGAGGCAAGAAGGCCCAGTCTCTGAGCCCCCGGGGTCACACTTGCCAAAAGCTAAACCTAGGCCCAGCCCATGAAAGGGGGCACTTTCAGGAGAGACTGTATAAAGGCTGGAGCATCAAACAACTTTGTAAACCTGAGACAGCTGCCTTGGGGACAATGACAGGGAGAATCCCCCAAAGTGACTCCTTTGATTCTGCTCTTCTCTGGCCTTTGGTTCATAGAATCATAAAACTGGAAGAGACCTCGAGAGGTCATCTAGTCCAGTCCCCTGCACTCAAGGCAGGACTAAGTATTATCTAAACCATCCCTGACAGGTGTTTGTCCATCTTGCTCTTAAATATCCCTAATGATGGAGATTCCACAACCTCCCTAGGCAATTTATTCCAGTGCTTAACCACTCTGACAGTTAGGAAGTTTTTCCTAATGTCCAACCTAAGCCACCCTTGCTGCAATTTAAGCCCATTACTTCTTGTCTATCCTCAGAGGTTAAAAAGAACAATTTTTCTCCCTCCACGTAACAACCTTTTATGTACTTGAAAACTGTTATCTTGTCCCCTCTCAGTCTTCTTTTTTCCAGACTAAACAAACCTGATTTTTTCAATCTTCCCTCATAGGTCATGTTTTCTAGCCCTTCAATCATTTTTGTTGCTCTTCTTTGGACTTTCACCAATTTGTTCACCAATTTGTCTTTCCTGAAATGTGGCACCCAGAACTGGACACAGTACTCCAGTTGAGGCCTAATCAGCATGGAGTAGAGCGGAAGAATTTCTTCTTGTGCCTTGCTTACAATCCTCCTGCTAATACGTCCCAGAATGACGTTTGCTTTTTTTTGCAACAGTTTTACACTGTTGACTCATATTTAGCTTGTGATCCACTATGACCCCCAGATCCCTTTCCGCAGTACTCCTTCCTAGGCAGTCATTTCCTGTTTTGTATGTGTGCAACTGATTGTTCCTTCCTAAGTGGAGTACTTTGCATTTGTCCTTATTGAATTTCATCCTATCTACTTCAGACCATTTCTCCAGTTTGTCCGGATTATTTTCCAAAGCACTTGCAACCCTCCCAGCTTGGTATCGTCCGCAAACTTGATAAGGGTAACAGAGAGACTCTGTTACTAGGAGGTTTTCAGCATGTCTCAGAGGGTTACACCCTGGTGGGAGGGAGCTAGGCCTGTACTGGAATAAGGTCACTCTTTGCTTCACAGTGTGGCAGAACCTAGAATGTCCATTAGCAGGGAAAAATCCTGGGGGGAATCAGCGTGTGGAATGGACGAAAGCCCCATCTGAATTCTCTCACGTTGCCCTTCTCGCCCTGGCAGGCTACAGAATAACATCCAGGTTTCACTCCAGACCCACCCAGGGGGAAGGAAATGGCTGCAATGGAGCTGGCTCAGGTAAGGGATTATCAGGGAGCTGGTGATGGGTTCTGCTTGGAGGAAGAGGAGTAAAGGAGAGGGGAGCTGCTGGAGGTGGTGGGAGGCAGGAAATATCTAGGGTGGAGAAAGGGAGGGGATAGGATGTGACAGACCTGCTGAGATATGTGTAATCTAGGGTGTGATGGATTGTCATCCCCGGGGTGCAGTCTGGGGGGCTTCTGGGAACCGCTGTGTCCTCTAACCCTCAAGCTGGGCTGGCCCTTCTCACACTGCTTTGCTGGAGATTCAGCCAGCCTCTCCAGGCCCTGTTATCACCCAACACGACAGCAGCTGGTGCCATACACCTAAGCCACTCAAGGACAGATAGAAGACAACAGCCAATTTCCCAGCTCCCCAACCTTGCACACGTGCTGTAGTATAAATCCAGAATTATACCATCTTATAGTGCACAGGGATCTGTATAATGTAGGCTCATTAATATAGTTTGCCTTCCCCTCGATATGGGAAAGATGCACAACAAGCTTGTGCGCTAACCAAGCTGAGATATTCCCCAGACACTTCACTCAAAATACACTGGTTAAGATAAAGCATCAAACAAGTTTATTAATTACAGAAAGATAGATTTTAAGTGATAGCAAACAGATCAAAGCAGATTACTTAGCAAATAACCAAAAACTCAAACTAAGCCTAACATACTAGATGGATAGAATTTGAATTAGCAGTTTCTCACCCTAACTGATGATCGAAGCGGTCCACCAAGTTTCCATACACAAGCTAGAAATCCCTGTACCCTGGGACCAGCACTTCCCCCAGTTCAGTCTTTGTTCCTCAGGTGTTTCCAGAAGTTCTCTTGTGTGGGGAATGAGGCCAAGAGATGATGTCACACCCCACCTTATGTACCTTTTCTATATGGTGGGATTCCTTTGTTTCAAACTGAATTCCCAGTCCAGTTTGTGGAAAAATACAGGTACCAAAATGGCGTTCAGTGTCATGTGGTCTGGTCACATGCCCTAGCATGCCCAAATGAGTGCTAAGCTCTTGCATGGTCCATTGTCTTTGTTGATGAGCCATCAGTGCTGTCTGGCTTCTTCATTGTTGTACCTGAAAGACTAGTTGTGGGTGTTACCCAGAGTAAGCACATTTGAAATACAGATACATAGTCAATATCCATAACTTCAGATACAAACGTGATCCACGCACACAAATAGGATAATCATATTGAGCAAATCATAACTTTTCCAGTGACACCACACATGATGTATCTTGCACAAAATGCATCATAATTATGTCCTAATAATATAATCATACTACACCCCATATTCATCATAGTGGTGTCAGATAGGGCCTAATTTCAAGGCACAGGAGTTGGGACTGGAACTTCCCCTCTTTGTGGAACAGGAAATAACCCTCCAGCCAGGTCTGGGAAAACTTCCCAGACTCGCAGTGCTGGAGCCTGAATCTGACACTTCATTAGTTACCACCACCCCCAATCTTTGTGGGAACTGCAAACTTTATCAGTGATGATTTTATATTCTCTTCTAGGTTATTGATAAGAATGTTAATAGCACAGGGCCAAGAACCAGTCCTTGCGGAACCTGCTAGAAATAAATCCACTCGACCATGGTTCCCCATTTACAATCAGTTTTTAATCTATTTAATGTATGCCATGTTTATTTTGTATCATTCTAGTTTTTTAGTCAAAATATTATGCTGAACCAAGTCGTATGCCTTACAGAAGTCTAGGTATATTACATCAATACTATTAGCTGCAACCAAACTTTTCATCTCCTCCAATATGGATATCCAGTTAGTTTGATAGGATCTATTTTCACTAAACCTTTGTTAATGGGTACTAATTATATTACCGTCCTTTAATTCTTTATTAATGAAATCCAGTATCGGCTGCTCCATTATCTTGCCCAGTATCGATGTCAGACTGACACTCTTGTAATTAGTTGGGTCATCTCTTTTACACTTTTTAGTATTGGTACAGCATTAGCTTTATTCCAGTCTTCTGGAATTTCCCCATTGTTCCAAGTCCTAATTAAAATCAACATTAATAGTCCACCATGCTCCTCCACTAGCTCTTTTAAAAGTCTTGGATACAAGTTATCTGGACCTGCTGATTTAAACATGTCTAACTTTAATAGCTCATGAAGTCCTGTTGGAATGGAAAGTGTGTCGTTGTCAACATCTTATGATATGAGTACATCATCTGTTTTTCTCCAAATCCAGGAGAGAAATATTTATTGAAGACTTTTACCTCTTCTGTATTATTTTTGATAATTCTGCCATTTCTGTATAGTAATTTACCACTACCATTGTTAGGATTAATATACTTTTAAAAACTTTCTTCTTATTTTCATTGATTGGTCATTGATTTCTGATAGCTTCCCTTACCAATTTTCTACAGTACTGACCTTCTAACTTATCTTCTTTACTATTGACTTCCCCTTTCTTCCATATATTTTATTTGGAGAGTGTTGGGATTCCTACCAGGGAGCCACCAGCAGGGTCCAGAGACAGCCTCATCTCCTATATCAAGCTCTGGCTAGTAGGTATGTGATAAATGTGAAGACCCTGCCTCCGTCTGTCAGCTGGGAGACACAAGTTTCTCTCTGATGCCTCCTGGCAGCTCGAAGCAAGGTGGGGTGGGACTCTGTTAACATGTGCCTCCCAAAGCTTCCATTTACCTAGTGCTGCTGTTCCATGAATAGTGGGGTTGTGACTGGGGCAGCAGGTACTGAGTGTTGGACTCTTGCTCTTTCAGGGGCCGGTGACTTTCGTGGAAGTGGCTGTGTATTTCACCAGGGAAGAGCGGGCTCTCCTGGACCTCACTCAGAGAGACCTCTACAGGGATGTCATGCAGGAGAACTATGAGACAGTGGTCTTGCTGGGTAAGGAGTCCTGTCCCTTCGGTTATTAGAATCTGTGGGATCTCTAAAGAACCTGAGTAGTAATAACTTTATATCTTTATTTGTCATACAAGTTTTGACAAGTTTCCTTGTCCCCCTTTATTTAGTTTATCTCCGAGCCACTAGAATAATATTTGGACATGTGCCTTTTTGGTGCCGTCAGTTATTTTAAAATTGCATTTGATGTATCCTTATTGGATACATTAATAACTAGAGCTTTCATGCCTTTTCCTCATTTTAAGAGGAAAATATGCCACCTGTAGAATTCTAAATTGAGTAAATAGGTCGATGACTGATGCATGGCTTGTGTGACAGTCAGATGAGCTCCTCTTTTGATAGGAGAGCGTATAATGTTGCCATTCAGGACCCCCTGGGTGAAGGGAGAACAGAGCCATGGAAGGGGAGGAGAAGGAATGGAGTAGATAATTCTGGGGTGCCTGGACATGGGGAAGGTGTGTGCAGGCTAAGAGCTAAGAAGCAGCTGGGAGGGATGAGGTAGTGAGAGACGAGGAGGGAACACAAGAAGCTCCCAAAGTGCTGGGAGGTGGTGATGGCTGAGAGTAATGGGAAGGTGGGGAAGGGAGTGTGGAGGAAGGGCAGCCAGGAAGTGGGCTGGGTGGGTCAGTGGGAGGGAGGAGAGGTTTGGGGATCTAGAGCTGTGGGAGATCCCAGACCTTTAACCCTGAATCCCTGCCCAAGCCTTGTTGCTTTAGAGCCTACACTCCAGTTTTATTTCTGTTCAGTTCCACTTCATTAAACATTTTTTCCTCAAATGTTATTTTAACTCTTGACCTCCCTCTCCCACTCGTTACTCCCCCCCCCCCCCCCAATATAACCTCCCCATCCTTATGCACAGCGACCCCGGCCACCGATCTTGAGTCCTTGCTGCATTCCTACCTCCCATAGCAGGGCCACTACCTAGGCACAAATGAGCACAAATGTATTAGGGGTACAACTTGCCCTTATACATGGCTACTCAAAGTTAATTGAGAAAATGAAATTTAGTGAAACACACAGAAACTTGATTTAATACAGACCGTTATAATTTAAATCATAGGCAAAGATCAATACACATAATGATTAGACTAAGATAAGTATAGTAAAGAGGGTCTTGTACTGTGCATACTTACAAGTTATGGACACCATTGGAAACAAAGATGGAGGGGCAAGGGAGCCCATCAGAAGGGAGGCCCTGCTTCAGTTTACACTATCTCGGGGACCCGACAAAATGAAAAAATGGTCACTAGGAGAGGTATTTTATCCGCTTCCTTAGGGTAATAGGATGACGATATACCATATCTGCTCCTTTACTCTGATTACAATAATGTCAATAGCTGCCCCAACCCATATGTGGCCTTTGGGAAGTCCATAATTAAGCATCAAGCATTAATACTAATGATTTACATCACTTATTTATTAATAATTCCAATATATGAATGTGATCCAACTGCTGAGATACTGCATAGCAACCTAATTGCTAAAGCCCGCCCCAAACTTCCTTCTTTCAGAAGCCTGTGGCGTATTGCACCTGTTTGTGGTTCCTCGTTAGTCTCTCAAAATGAGGGTGCAAAATATCTGACCTGGGATTCTCTCCTTAGACCTATTCATGTAAATTCCAGACTTCAGCATAACTACTCCCACAAAGCATCAACCTAATATAAGGCCCTTAACTGTAGCAAACTTAATAACCCATTTATTTATGTTCACCTCCTTGCCCCTCCATGCACATTCCAAGCTAATAAGCAATACTCTGATAATGACATTTTACCTCTAGCGAATATAAAATTGCCCACAAGACATGAGACTAGGTCATAAAATCAGATCAGGGTCAACAGGAGTGAGAGTTTGGAAAGAGTCTTTTACTGTGTTTCTTATTTTGGGCTATACATTGAAGTTGGGCCTCTATTATGGTGTCTTTAAAAAGTGCCCATGCAGCTTGTCCCCGCCCTCCGCATCTGCAGCAGCCACAAGCTGTCTTCCCTCCAGGCTCCTTGGATCTTTGAGCCTGTCCCTCCTGAGGTTGCGTTACCCAGTTCTTGTTTCTTACAGGCTCCTTTTCCGGAAGAATTAGAGGCTGTTGCTCCTGAATTTTAGTGTTTAATTCCCCAGCCCTCTCCACACACTGGGGGAGTTTAATTCTCCCTCCCGTTACAGCTGAGTCATTAGATTTCCTAATTCCCCAAAATGTGCTTTTGCGATGTCACAGTTTTGAGTTAGCTAAGCCTTTGACCTGCCTCCATGGCCTGCTCAAGGAATGCCCTGTCAGGTATCAGGCCTCTAGCCAGCACCTCTCTATGGGTAGGGACCCACATGTCTCTCCTTTTTTACTGGGGTTTGAGGATTGCAGCTTGTCCTCCACTGTGTTCACTGGACTAACATCCAGTTCCTGTGCTTTGCTTTCTCTCCAAGGGCTGTGAGCAGTGTGTGTGTGTGTGATATAGAGGTGGGAATTTTGGGGATACTCCTATGAGGTCAATACACACCTCAGTTTCCCTCTGTGATTGGTATTGCTATGATTAGAAAGAGCAGGAGACATGAGGTGTTTTGTCACGGAACTGTCATTGGGTGATATGAATGGGTCATTAAGGACTGGCTGGGACCAACCTACATCAGTGGAATACCCGACAGAGACAAGGGAATAATTGTTCCATGGGAGGATCTCAGCTTGGCTGAGTGAAGCATACATGGACTCGTTATGTTTTTGGGAGCTGGAAGAACTGGGCTTGTAGATGCAGGGAGCTCTACTGGAGCGAAGACAAATGGACAGGCAAAGTGAAAGGAAACTAAACTGTTTGCTACAGCAGAATGGCTCAAGGGCATTGCCCAGTATGGAATACATTGTCTTCTTTGCTTCTCTGTCCTAATCTAAGGAATTTCCAATGCTGTGTTTCAATTGACTAATAAACCCTGCTATGTTTTAAAAGTCTGCCCAGTGTCACAGCAAAAAATTGCTGTGTGCATTGAATGAGGAACAGTCTCTGAAGAGGAGTGTCGTTCAGCTGGACCTGCTGGCAGAGCTCACAGGTTGAAATAGGAGTGTTGAAGCCAGAGGCTTCCCAATGACTGTTTAAAATCCCAGGCATTGCACAGATCCTATGGATCCATGACAGTGTGCCTGATGGGGAAAGGATATAAAACAAGAAAAGGATCTAAATGTGTATTTACCGTGGCCCCCTCATCAGTCCTCGTGAGAATCCCTGATCAGTTCCCAAGTGTATTTATACTTTCCTTAAAGGCTTACCTCTTAGTTATCAGGTCATGTCCGTTTTGTTAGAGGGCCTCCTGCTTCCCTGGTTCTTGTCATGCAGACAGCAAGCAGCAAAAGACCAGAAGTCTGAAGTGCAGATAATGCAATGTTTATTGAGGTTAGTTTCCAAACAAGCATACTCCAAAGACCTTCACACCATTCGGGCTTATATCTATACTCCAATAGAATCTGTTCCCCAGTGTTCCCTTCCCAGCTCTGATGCTCCAGAGCCTTGTTCCCCGTTCCCTGTTCCTGTTCCCCCCCCCCCCTTAAAAAACATGATTCCAATTTCTCTTCCCCCTCTATTTTATATAGTAATATTCTCAGCTATACCTTAACTGAAATTTAAACTAACCAATCCTAACATATTGTAACATAATTCTCTAACCAATTATATCCCACTACCCTAATTAACTTACACCTAGGAAAATTAATTATACAGCAGACAGAAAAAATTAGAGAATCAGACAGATTAACAATAGAAAAAATGGTGGCCATAAAGATAAAACAATACAGAAATGAGAGTTTCAAAACCACAACCATTGATAAATGATTTCTTGCCAGACAGGATGCTATCAAACTAAGTTTTCTTTAACCATCTTAAGATCTGTTTCTTTATCTGGTGGTGATGGGCGCTATCAGGACAGGATCATCTTTCTAACAACCCAATACCACCTTATTTCCGTGTGACTGGTTTGGGATGTGTGCTTATGGCTGCCCCTGCTGCTTAGCCAAAGGCCTTAGCCAACGAACAAGGCCTCAGACTATCCTAGTGAGAGAAGGCCCATACACAGGCAGACTGTGATTTTGATTCTTTGTTTTTATACCCCTGTAACTAGCTAAGTGATTAAAAATACACCTAAGTTCTTAAAGTATAGGCTTTACAGGCAGGCCTGAATATCTATATTCTAACAGTGGGTTTTACCCCTTCCCCCATTCTGTGTCTGTCTTGTCTATTTAGATTGTAAATTCTTCAGGGCATGGGCCATCTACTCTTCTGTGTTTGTACTTTGCCTAGCACAATGGGTCTTAGGCACTAAGGTAATGAAATATGATTTATAATAACAACTCTCCTGCCACTTTGAGACAAGGAAGCTGGTCTTCGGATGTTACTGACTGAAAATGAGCTGGGGGTAAAACCATTCAATATTCTTTGTGACAAGTATCCCACAAATTCCACTGCTCTCCCTTGTTTTCTTTGCCTTGAGTAGGGTTTCCAGTTTCCAAACCTGATGTGATCTCGCAGCTGGAACGAGGGGAAGAGCCGTGGGTCCCAGACCTCCAGGACTCTGAGAAAGAAGTGCTCCCGAGAGCTGCCTGCACAGGTGAGGAATTGGTTAAACCAGGGGTCGGCAACCTTTCAGAAGTGGTGTGCCGAGTCTTCATTTATTTACCCTAATTTAAGGTTTCGCGTGCCAGTAATACATTTTAACATTTTTAGAAGGTTTCTTTCTATAAGTCTATAATATGTAACTAAACTATTGTATGTAAAGTAAATAAGGTTTTTAAAATGTTTAAGAAGCTTCATTTAAAATTAAATTAAAATTCAGAGTCCTCCGGACCGGTGGCCAGGACCCAGGCAGCGTGAGTGCCACTGAAAATTAGGTTTCAGGGTAGCAGCCGTGTTAGTCTGTATCCGCAAAAAGAACAGGAGTACTTGTGGCACCTTAGAGACTAACACATTTATTAGAACATAAGCTTTCGTGGGCTATACCATTATATATAGTATAATGGCTAACAAGGGTCAGGCTGGAGACTCTTGCCTACATGCTCGGGGTCTTACTGATCGCCATATTTGGGGTCGGGAAGGAATTTTCCTCCAGCGTAGATTGGCTGAGGCCCTGGAGGTTTTTCGCCTTCCTCCACAGCATGGGGCAGGGATCGCTAGCAGGAGGGTTCTCTGCCAATTGAAGTCAACAAGACACAGGATTTGGGGACTTCATCAGCAGAGTCAAGGGAAGGGTAGGGACGATTTTGTGGCCTGCAGCATGCAGGGGGTCAGACCAGATGATCATAATGGTCCCTTCTGACCTTAAAGTCTATGAGAAGTGGATTGTAGCCCACGAAAGCTTATGCTCTAATAAATTTGTTAGTCTCTAAGGTGCCACAAGTACTCCTGTTCTTTTTACTGAAAATCAGCTCTCACGCGTGCCATAGGTTGCTTACCCCTGGGTTAAACCAACTCAAAAATGCAGGAAACATTTGGGATGCGCTACAAAGACCTTGTGAGCTGTCCAAGTTCAGGATTGTTCCCTGCAGATGTGGAATCATTAGGCAGATGTCACTCATGGCTTCCCACCTATCCTGACTGAAAACTGGCAGCATGTCCCTCCCCGATCTCGCTTTCCCCTGAGTGTTCTGGTGAGATGCGGATCAAAACTGAACCCTTCCTCTTCTGGGGAAGGGTTTGGGGAAAATCAGCTCCTGATAAGTTTGATCTCTCCCACACATCTTTTGGTTTGTTCATCCCTTTTTCAATTCCTGTCTCTGAGATTTCCTTTCTCTCCGGCACAGAGAGTAACCTATGTCTAGATTCTCTCTGTCTCCCATCAGGTGTTGGGATGGTGAGTGAGAATGAGGAGAATCCCCAGCAGGAAGATGCTGAGCAAGTAAAACCACATGGGACGTTATCAGGAAGATCCAAAGGGAATGTTTCCTGGAGTTGTGCACTCCCAGAAAAAGCAAAAGCCTGTGAGACTGAGCAGATGTCAGAGGAAAACTTGAGGAGCCACTCAGACCTTATTACACGCGAGAAAATCAACTTGGAAGAGACATGCTACACATGCCACGAGTGTGGGAAAAGCTTCAGTGGGAGCTCAGACCTTTTCACACATCAGAGAATCCACAGAGGAGAGAGACCGTACACGTGTTCTGAGTGCGGGAAAAGCTTCAATCAGAGCTATACCCTTATCAGACATTGGAGAACCCACACTGGAGAGAAACCCTACACGTGTTCTGAGTGTGGGAAAAGCTTCAATCAGAGCTCAAACCTTATCAGACATAGGAAAATCCACACAGGTGAGAAACCTTATGGGTGCTCTGTGTGTGGGAAACGCTTCATTGATAGTTCAGCTCTCATCTCACATCAGAAAATCCACACAGGAGAGACGCCCTACACATGTTCTGAGTGTAGGAAAAGTTTCAATAATAGCTCTGACCTCATCAAACATCGTAGAATCCACACAGGAGAGAAACCCTATATGTGTTCTGAGTGCAGGAAAAGCTTCAATCAGAGCTCAATCCTTATTAGACATCAGAAGATCCACATGAGAGAGAACTGTAATAAATGCCTTGACTAGGGCTAGCCAAAGATTTTTCTTTTAAAAAAAAATCACATTTGCTAATTCCCAGAGTGATCTTTGTACCATCTTCACCGTGGTCTCTCAGCTCCCCCAGATAAGTTGCCTGCTTCTGCCTTTTGTAGCTCACCCTCTTTGGGATACATCCTGTGATCTTTTCTATCAACTCCTTTCCTTTTGAGTCATAGGAGTGTGCGTCCCTCCAGCCAGGAATGTTCATCAGCTCCAGGTGGGGGAGAGAGGTTTGATCCCAACAAGCTACACTGAGGCAAAAACTACCTGTGCCTTACATCCACTAGGACTGTACATGGCGCTGGCTACTCAAGTTAGTGATCTTGGTGTAAAAAGACAATTATAGTTGTAGAGCAGATGCAGCCCAGGTGCAGTGGTTGGTATTAGCTTTCCCCTTGACCTGACCTAAACTCCATCACTTTTCCTAGTCTAAACAAACCCTGAGCATCACGGTTATACTGTTCCCCCAGTTCAAAGCAATTGTTAGTCATCAGGTTCCCCCTTTGGGAACAAATTGTTTCATTCCCAGTTGCTCTGATGTTGCTTCAGGTTGTGCTGGAGAGCAGATATTTTTACTACCATTTCCCTCACTTAAAATATATTGAACTATAACAAAAAGCAGGAACAGGGCAGGGATAGGGAAAAATGTCATTTCACCCTCTGTAACAGAAAAAGAAAGGGTAAATCAGAGGGATTCCCTTATTCCTCATCACCATCGCAATCCCTCTCTTGTTCAGTTGGTTAGGTCAATATTTTTTCTAAAGGGTGGGGAAGAGGATTCCCTAGTGAATGACTTGGAACTAAGCAAAATACCCATGCATTGGGCTCCCAAAGCAGTTGTGGCATGGGCTCTACAGGAGGTCACCCCTGAAGATATCTCCTTCCTAATCAGGTGCATGTTGCCTATTATTTGGGAAATGCAATCCCTATCTAGGTGGAGATGGGAAAAATGGAAGTGACATTTCTGTTCAGCTCACCCCTGGGAGATGCTGCTGCAAATGTATAGAAAATGAAATCCGTGTTGAGTGTGATATAGCTGCAGAAAGAAACCTATTTTTAATAGATACCTGACATTTGGTGTTTTACAGGGAATCTAAACCGCACCTGAATTTAGTCCCTAATTTAAACCTGTGCCACCAGATTAAAGAAATAAAAGGGCATTTTGGGGGGAGTTATACCTCACTATCGCTACTGATATGTTGTGTGGTTGGTGAAGAATTCTACGCCAGAGAAGTGTAAAATTACTCCAAGTAAGGTCAAAGATTTGACAAGAAGTCAGGTAGAAATTGCAGGTACGAGTGGTTGATTTTCACCCCAGAGATGGAAGCTATGGTGACCTGTGGCCCAGGTAAACTATTTTTAGAACGCTGCTCACTAGTTAAGTGGCATTGATCACGCTCCTAAAGGATGCCATGATTAAATTGGGAACAACTGTCTCTTTCAGCGGATTCTTTCAGAGCCATTCCATGCCTATGGGTCCCAGTCTGGCTGTCTTGTTGGGCAAGAAGCACTTCCATGCTGGGCAAATGATTTATAGCCAATGAGGGAATGTATCAGATTCCAAGTTCAGACTGCAGGATATATGAATACGGAGTCCAACGTCTGTGGTTTGGTCTCTTAGTTTACTCTTGAATCTAATGCATTTGTATCACTTCTCCACCTCTTGCTACTTTGAAAGATTAGAAAGTGTGAAAAAGAAGCACAGGTGGTTTTTCTCATGATGCAGCCTTCCCACATAGTGAGAGACGCCTTCCACCCACACTTCTGGGAGAAGACCCAGGGAGAAATGAACTCACAGAAATGGAAGGCTTCTAGGTTATTGTAGAATGTGACTTCACACAAAGCTCACGGGATGGAAATGGGAATTAAGAGAAAACTGCCCTATACGTTTATATTTTGTAATAGTTGAATAAGTTGTTACCAGCAACAATGAAATTAAATATGAACTTAATTAGTGTAAGAGGCTGATTCTGTGATGACTTTCAGTGTTACAATATGATTCAGGTTTTCTTCTAGTTTTCTCCCTGCCCCCTCCTACTATATCGGAAATGGTGGCTAATCCTGAAATTAAAACCTCACTCCAAAGGAATTAGAGTGGGGGAATATGTGAGAGAAATAGCATGTATGAGAAGAGAGACCCAGTATGGACTGTAAATATTTCTATTTCTAATGGAATTTATTTTGATAAATTTTAAAATAAATCTTCTGTTAGGAGGAAAATTACTTGAGACAAGATGTGTAACCTTTTACCCATTCCCCACAGTGCTGATGTGTTTTTGTTTGTTTGTTTATTTCTCTCTCCTCCGGTGGTGGCTTTTTAATAAAAGAATAGTTTTGGTTTGAAAGCAGTCTTTATTCCATTACCTGAAAGCAAACAGATCCCTATGAAGCAACAGGAAATTTTCTTAACCCTTCATAGTGCAGTGTCTGCACCAATCACAATCCCCTCCTAGCATTACAAGCACTGCACTGCTGTACAGAGCAATAAATTAGTGGCTTGCAACTTCAAATTGCCGCCTCAAGGTATCCCTGATCCATATGGCCCCGCACTCTCCCCCTCTAATAGCCCTGGTCTCTGGCTGTTCAAATTCAGCCTCCTGGTGCTGAGCCTCAGTGGTCCAGCCCTGAGTGGAGCTTCCTTGTGGTGCTTAAAATAGAATCATAGACGTTAAGGTCAGAAGGGACCATTATGATCATCTCGTCTGACCTCCTGCATGACGCAGGGAATCTCATCCACCCACTCCTGAATCAGACCTGTGTCTGAGCCATTGAAGTCCTCAAATCATGGTTTAAAGACTTCAAGATGCAGAGAATCTTCCAGCAAGTGACCCGTGCCCCACGCTGCAGAGGAAGGCGAAAAACCTCCAGGGCCTCTGCCAATCTGCCCTGGAGGAAAATTCCTTCCCGACCCCAAATATGGTGATCAGCTAAACCCTGAGCATGTGGGCAAGACTCACCAGCCAGACTCCCAGAAAAGAATTCTCTGTAGTAACTCAGATCCCACCCCATCTAACATCCCATCACAAGCCATTGGGCATATTTACTGCTACTAGTCAAAGACAAATTAATTGCCAAATTTAGGCTATCCCATCATACCATCCCCTCCATAAACTAATCAAGCTTAGTCTTGAAGCCGGATAGGTCTTTTGCCCCCACTATTCCCCTTGGAAGGCTGTTCCAGAACTTCACTCCTCTGATGGTTTGCTGTAAAGCCTTGGAGCTCAATGTGCTTGATTTCCTTGTTCCTAGGTGCACCAGTGTGAGTTTTTTCCTTCCTGCTTGGACACTGATGCTCGCTAGAGCTAGGGCTTTGGTCCAGCTGGTTCAACAGGCTGGCTGCAATACGTTGGGGCCGTAGAATTTAACAGTCTGGAGAGAGATTCTTGCGGGTTGACCTGATGGTTGTGTTTCTTGCTACTTCACCTGATGGGCACAAGTTTGGTCTTTGTACCTGCAGCTGCCACGCTCTTCCTCTTGCCCACATGGCACTTAAGAGAAGCAGTACCAGGGCCATTCTTAATAGTCAGGAAAAGGCAGGAGGGAGAGAATCCCCGGCTGGAGCCCAGCACACCTTTCCTCCTCTGGGCCCTAGAGCAGAGGCAGCTGTTGCTGACAGCTCTAAGGGAATGCTTAAATGCCACAGAGCAACTGAGGGCAAGGCAAGAGGAGGGGAGGACCATGCCCATGTGTGAATTCAGAGAGTAGTTGATATCCATTCTACATACATATTGATAAAAGTGAGCAGATACTATGCTGCTGAATATGATACATTTGATAGACGATTAAAGAGCACATCTTTATATAAATAATACCCAGAAATTGCTGATATCAATGTCAACTGTCAATTTCCCTGTATAAGCAGACATCCATAGAAATATCAATATTTGGCCGTATAGGAACTATGAGGCTTCCCTCTACTGCAAATAAAGGAGAAACGTTGTCGTGTTTTACATAAATTTTCACCTTACAGATGACTTACATGTTTCTCACTGTCCTGAGTTCCACAGGACATGGGGAAGCTCTAGGAGATGGCTCCCCTTGGGATCATGTATTACATGGATCCAAAGTCTGGGGGAAGCGAGACTCAACCTGCAGCCAGGAATACCAATTCCTAGAAGCTCCCTCCTATAGAGAACTCAACTGAAGGGTCGTGAAGAAGCTGGATGTTAGGTCATTTTGGCTGAGTGCTTAATGTGATGGATTAGAAATTCATTGGGTGTCCCTACAGAGGTGGAAATGCTGCTGACTATGAAACTTCCTGTCTCTCTTGTTTTTAGTGCTGTAATATTAGTGGCCAAACATGCTACTCACAAACATTCTCTCTCTCTCTCTTTTCAAGAAAACCCTTGCAAGAAGTCAAAAATGCTTGCTGGATCTCACTGCTCTGCTTGATAGAATCCAAACACAAGCTGAATTTGTCAGACCTAGGTCAGGGCTGGCAGGGAGTTGGGTGTGGGATGGTTTCAATTACACAGACAGGCACTAGTGACAAAGTTCCAGAATGTGTGGGAGTGTAAAGTTGGTTGGTCCATGTTACACTCCCCTCCCAGCTGACATTGTCTATCAAGAGAGGTGCAAATCTCATCTCTAATATGGCACATTCTGCCGAACGTGAGAGGTACCTTCATTTATGCTCTGTGAGGTTTGATCTCTGTTTTGTTCACGGTGTTTGTGAATGAAAATTATAGACTACAATATGCAAGAAAAAATGCATCAGCACATGTGATTGCCCCGCCCACTGACAGAGGAATGCCGCTGAGTTGAAGGTAATGACGTTTCTCTGTACTAGATAGGGACTGGCTACAGAGCTTGCTTACACGCACACACCAGATGCGTTCAGCCTTAGATCTTTTAATGCTCTACCAGGAGTTCATGTAAAGGAGGTATTTTACACACACAGCGCCACCTTGTGGCTGATTAATGGGATGCTAAACTCTAGTATACTAAAGGTTGCAATGCAGGGCCTCCAGGCTATTTGCCTATCATCCTTCTCTGGCTTCTGTTCAAAACCCCAGCAGAGCAACGAGACATGCATTTGTAGACTCACACTCACAGCCCAGTCAGATTGTAGATTCTATAGCCTGGAGAGTTTGTTTTCTTCATATGTGGGGGTCTTCTCCTCTCCCTGCATAGCCAGCAGTAATGCTTGATGGTCCTAACACACACACACCCTCTCTTGTCAGAAGAGACCTCACTAGAAGTGTGGAGAATAGTTGCCCACCTAGAGCAGTGGCAGTTGTGGTGATATGATCTAGTTGAACGATAAAAGGATTAGAAAACACAATTTATAGGGATAGACTAAAGCAGCTCAATCTATTTAGCTTAAGACAGAGAAGGTTAAGGGGTGACTTGATCCCAATCTATAAATATCTAAGCGGGGAACAAATATTTAATACTGGTCTCCTCAATGTAGTAGAGAAATGTTTAACATGATCCAATGGCTGGAAGTTGAAGCTATACCAATTCAGACTGGAGATCAGGTGTATATTTTTAACCATGAGAGTAACTAACCATTGGAATAACTTACAAGGGTCATGGTGGATTCTCTATCTCTGACCATTCTTAAATTGAGGTTGGATGTTTTGCTAAAAGATCTGCTCAAAGAGTTATTCTGGGGATGTTCAATGGCCAGTGTTATACAGAAGGTCAGACTGCATAATTATAACTGTCTCTTCTGGTCTTGGAACCTATGATACAAACTCCTTAAGTCTCTTAAGCCTGGTCTACACTATGATTTTAGGTCGAATTTAGCAGCCTTACCTCAATTTAAGCCTGGACCCGTCCACACGATGAAGCCCTTTTTTTCGACTTAAAGGGCTCTTTAAATCACTTTCTTTACTACACCTCCGACGAGGGGATTAGTGCTGAAATCGGCCTTTCCGGGTCGGATTTGGGGTAGTGTGGACGCAATTCGATGGTATTGGCTTCTGGGAGCTATCCCAGAGTGCTCCATTGTGACCGCTCTGGACAACACTCTCAACTCAGATGCACTGGGCAGGTAGACAGGAAAAGGCCCACGAACTTTTGAATCTCATTTCCTGTTTAGCCAGCGTGGCAAGGTGCAGGTGAGTGCAGATTTCATTAGCAGAGGTGACCATGATAGAGTCCCAGGATTGCAAAAGAGCTCCAGCATGGACCGAACGGGAGGTACGGGATCTCATCGCTGTATGGGGAGACGAATCCGTGCTAGCTGAACTCCGTTCCAGTAAACAAAATGCCAAAACATTTGAAAAAGTCTCCAAGAGCATGAAGGACAGAGGCTATAACAGGGACACAAAGCAGTGCCGCATGAAAATTAAGGCGCTAAGGCAAGCCTACCAAAAAAACAGAGAGGCAAACGGCCACTCCGGGTCAGAGCCCCAAACATGCCACTTCTATGATGAGCTGCATTCCATGCTAGGGGATGTCGCCACCACTACCCCAACCCTGTGCTTTGACTCCATCAGTGGAGAAGCACGCAACACAGAAGCAGGTTTTGGGGACGAGGAAGATGATGATGAAGAGATTGAAGATAGCTCACAGCAAGGAAGCGGAGAAACCGGTTTCCCCAACAGCCAGGATATGTCTTTCACCCTGGACCTGGAGCCAGTAACCCCCCAACCCACCAAAGGTGTGCTCCTGGACTCTGAAGGCAGAGAAGGGACCTCTGGTGAGTGTACCTTTGTAAATATTACACATGGTTTAAAAGCAAGTGTGTTTAATGATTAATTTGCCCTAGTATTCGCAGCCAGTACAGCTACTGGAAAAGTCTGTTAACGTATCTGGGGATGGAGCAGAAATCCTCCAGGGACATCTCCATAAAGCTCTCCTGGATGTACTCCCAAAGCCTTTGCAAAAGGTTTCTGGGGAGGGCTGCTTTATTCCGGCCGCCATGGTAGGACACTTTACCACGCCAGGCCAGTAGCACGTAGTCTGGAATCATTGCATAACAAAAGCATGGCAGCGTATGGTCCCGGTGTTTGCTTGCATTCAAACAACATCCATTCCTTATCTCTCTGTGTTATCCTCAGAAGAGTGATATCATTCATGGTCACCTGGTTGAAATAGGGTGATTTTATTAAGGGGACATTCAGAGGTGTCCGTTCCTGCTCGGCTGTTTGGCTGTGGCTGAACAGAAATGTTCCCTGCTGTTAGCCACGCAGTGGGGGGAGGGGTGAAGTGATCATCCCAGAGAATTGGGTGTGTGTGTGGGGGGGTTATTTGGGTTTGTGCTGCACACTAACCCGCAAACCGCAACTCCTCCTTTTAAATTGCCAATGCATTTTAAATGGCCAACCCAATGGCTGCTTGGTATGGGAAATGAGGGCGCTGCTGTTTGAAACCATTCCCACATGTTATGAGGGTTAAAGAAGCCAAAAGACTGTGGCTTACCATGGCTGCCTGCAAGCCGAATTCTCTTGCCTGGCACTGCATGAGTGATCTCTCACACCAAACTGGCAGGCCCTCAATATAAGAGGCAAAATGCAACCTTGTAACGAAAGCACATGTGTTACGCAATGTGAACAGCAAGGTTTAACATGAAAGAGTGTTCCCATTGTTCTCTAAAATGTGTCTTTTTAACTACCACTCTCCCTTTTCCTCCACCAGCTGCAAATGTTTCTCCTTTGCAGAGGCTAGCGAAAATTAGAAGGCGAAAAAAACGCACTGGGGATGAAATGTTCTCTGAGCTCCTGCTGTCCTCCCACACTGACAGAGCACAGCGGAATGCATGGAGGCAGACAGTGTCCGAGTGCAGGAAAGCACAATATGAACGCGAGGAGAGGTGGCAGGCTGAAGAGAGTAAGTGGCGGGCTGAAGATGATAGGTGGCGTCAGCTTGCTGACAGAAGGTAAGAGTAAATGCTCAGGCTGCTGGAGCATCAAACTCATATGCTACAGTGTATGGTTGAGCTGCAGGAAAGGCAGCAGGAGTACAGACCGCTGCTACAGCCCCGTGTAACTAACAGTCCACCTCCCCAAGTCCCATAGCCTCCTCACCCAGATGCCCAAGAATGTGGTGGGGGGGGACCTTCGGCCACCCAGCCACTCCACCCCAGAGAATTGCCCAAGCAACAGAAGGCTGTCCTTCAACAAGTTTTTAAGTTTTTAAGTTTTAAAGTGCAGTGTGGCCTTGTCCTTCCCTCCTCTCCCACCCCTCCCAGGCTACCTTGGGAGTTATCCCCCATTTGTGTGATGAATTAATAAAGAATGCAAGAATGTGAAACAACAGTGTCTTTATTGCCTCTGCAAGCGGTGATCAAAGGGGGGAGGGGAGGGTGGCTAGCTTACAGGGAAGTAGAGTGAACTACTCCCTGTAACGGGTGGGGGAGGTTCATCAAGGAGAAACAAACAGAACTGTCACACCGTAGCCTGGCCAGTCACGAAACTGGTTTTCAAAGCTTCTCTGATGCGCACCACGCCCTCCTGTA
The DNA here is from genome assembly GCF_013100865.1 of Trachemys scripta elegans. Taxonomy (NCBI): domain Eukaryota; kingdom Metazoa; phylum Chordata; order Testudines; family Emydidae; genus Trachemys; species Trachemys scripta. Next base: position 5,137,712 of record NC_048322.1, on the reverse strand, counting down.
CTCTTCTAACTGCCCTGGTGTCTGGCTGCGCGTAATCAGCAGCCAAACGATTTGCCTCTACCTCCCACTCCGCCATAAACATCTCCCCCTTACTCTCACAGATATTGTGGAGCGCACAGCAAGCAGTAATAACAATGGGAATATTGGTTTCACTGAGGTCTATCCGAGTCAGTAAACTGCGCCAGCGTGCTTTTAAATCTCCAAATGCACATTCTACCACCATTCTGCTCGGCCTATAGTTGAACAGCTCCTGACTACTGTCCAGGCTGCCTGTGTGCATACATTTCATGAGCCATGGCATTAAGGGGTAGGGTGGGTCCCAAGGATAACTATAGGCATTTCAACATCCCAACGGTTATTTTCTGTTCTAGGAAGAAAGTCCCTTCCTGCAGCTTTTGAAACAGACCAGAGTTCCTGAAGATGCAAGCGTCATGTACCTTTCCCGGCCATCCACATTGATGTTAGTGAAATGTCCCTTGTGATCCACTAGTGCTTGCAGCAGCAGCATTGAAAAGTAGCCCTTTCCGTTTATGTACTCGCTGGCTTGGTGCTCTGGTGCCAAGATAGGGATATGGGTTCCATCTATCGCCCCACCACAGTTAGGGAATCCCATTGCAGCAAAGCCATCCACTATGACCTGCACATTTCCCAGAGTCACTACCCTTGATATCAGCAGCTCTTTGATTGCGTTGGCTACTTGGATCACAGCAGCCCCCACAGTAGATTTGCCCACTCCAAATTGATGCCCGACTGACCGGTAGCTGTCTGGCATTGCAAGCTTCCACAGGGCTATCGCCACTCGCTTCTCAACTGTGAGGGCTGCTCTCATCTTGGTATTCTGGTGCTTGGTATTCTGGTGCTTCAGAGCAGGGGAAAGCAAGTCACAAAGTTCCTTGGTATTCTGGTGCTTCAGAGCAGGGAAAAGCAAGTCACAAAGTTCCTTACGCATGTGAAAGTTTCACAGCCACTGGGAATCATCCCAGACCTGCAACACTATGCGGTCCCACCAGTCTGTGCTTGTTTCCCAGGCCCAGAATCGGCGTTCTACGGCATGAACCTGCCCCATTATCACCAGGATGTGCACATTGCCAGGGCCCGTACTTTGTGAGAAGTATATGTCCATGTCTATGTCCTCATCATTCTCATCACCGCGCTGCTGTCGCCTCCTCGCCTGGTTTTGCTTTGGCAGGTTCTGGTTCTGCATATACTCCAGGATAATGCGTGTGGTGTTGAAAGTGCTCATAATTGCTGCACTGATCTGAGCAGGCTCCACAATCCCAGTGCTATGGCGTCTGGGCTGAGAAAAGGCGCGAAATGATTGTCTGCCATTGCTCTGATGGAGGGAGGGGCGACTGACGACATGGCTTACAGGGAATTAAAATCAACAAAGGGGGGTGGCTTTGCATCAAGGAGAAACACACACAACTGTCACACAGAATGGCCCCCTCAAGGATTGAACTCAAAACCCTGGGTTTAGCAGGCCGTTGATTTCACGGAGGGAGGGAGGGAGGGAGGAAGCAAATGAATACAAAGCAAATCGGGTCTATTCCTTGTTCTGATCCACTCCATCTATCTTTTACATCTTAGGCTGGCAGCAGACGGTGCAGTAAGACTGCTAGCCATCATCATCTCCTGGGTGCTCAGCAGAAGATGTTGCATTACAGTCAGGAGCGGCATCAGGGTTTTTGCCGCCCTATGCGGCAGCGCTCCTCCTCTGAGCATTCAGCGGCGTGGTTCCTTCTGCTCCGCGTCTTCGGGACACTTCGGCGGCGGGTCCCGGAGCAAGTGAAGAACCCGCCGCCGAATTTCCGCCAAAGACCCGGAGCGGAAGGACACCCCCCCCGCCACCGAATTTCTGCCGAGGGTGGCAAAATGCCACCCCCCAAATCCTGCCTCCCTTGGCGACCACCTAGGCTCACCTAGTGGAAGTGCCGGCCCTAATTACGATTGCTAGCCATCATCGTCTCCTGGCTGCTCACCACAAGATGGTGCAGTAGGACTGCTAGCCATCGTCATCTCCTGGGTGATCAGCAGAAGATGGGAATGACCTGGCTGAATCATAGAATCATAGAATATCAGGGTTGGAAGGGACCTCAGGAGGTCATCTAGTCCAACCCCCTGCTCAAAGCAGGACCAATTCCCAACTAAATCATCCCAGCCAGGGTTTTGTCAAGCCGGGCCTTAAAAACCTCCAAGGAAGGAGACTCCACCACCTCCCTAGGTAACGCATCCCAGTTTAGTGTCTGTTGTGAGATGCTACCAGTGTGGTGCTTCTGCTTTCTCCTGTTGATATCACTCGGCTGCGTGCATGTGTTCCCTCTGTGTGCTGCCCCAGCTCTGCGCAGATAGCGGACACAGCAAACCCGACGAGAACCCCCAATAACCACAGAGTCTAGTAAGGTACAAAGGCACCTTGGCCAGGTTTATTGCAACCTCGGACACAATTGCAGTTCCCCGTAGATTACTTAGTCTACCGGGCATACTACTAATAGATGCCTCTTGGCAAGGACCCGGCTCAGTGGCGGGACTTTCCACTGCCCCCGTGGCCAGACAAAGACACCACCCCAGGGATACATTCTTATACACAGGTACAAACAAGTTACACATCACTCCTGACGTACTGAGGTGCAACCCCTCTACATAGCAAGGTACAACCCCTCTACGTAGTAAGGTGCTGCCTCTCACCTTGTACATGTTGGTTCGATCAAAACAACTCTATTCATCGTTTTACCCTTTTGCCCCTGTCATTGGGATGGGTCGGCCTGTTCCATGTTATCTGTGGAATGTTCCCGTATGGTATCTCTTGGTACCATGTTTATACTTTAACTTTGCTAGGTGAATATATATTTATGCAACATCAGCCCTTTCCTTGCCAGCTTCTGTGAGCAGGGCCTGCCTCTGGCTCACAGCTTAACTTTGCTTTATGTTAACAAAGTCTTGACCATTACTTTAGTTTAGGCCTCAGGCCTCATACTGGGCCTCTGATACCAAGGTTTATATCTCAGGGCCTCCTCTTACTACAGTGTCATCTGCAAACTTGCTGAGGGTGCAGTCCATGCCATCCTCCAGATCATTAATGAAGATATTGAACAAAACCGGCCCCAGGCCTGACCCTTGGGGCACTCCGCTTGAAACCAGCTGCCAATTAGACATGGAGCTATTGATCACTACCCATTGAGCCCGATGATCAAGCCAGCTTTCTATCCACCTTATAGTCCATTCATCCAGCCCATACTTCTTTAACTTGCTGGCAAGAATACTGTGGGAGACCGTATCAAAAGCTTTGCTAAAGTCAAGGAATAACACATCCACTGCTTTCCCCTCATTCACAGACCCAGTTATCTCCTCATAGAAGGCAATTAGATTAATCAGGCATGACTTGCCCTTGGTGAATCCATGCTGACTGTTCCTGATCACTTTCCTCTCCTCTAAGTGCTTCAGAATTGATTCCTTGAGGACCTGCTCCATGATTTTTCCAGGGACTGAGGTGAGGCTGACTGGCCTGTAGTTTCCCAGATCCTCCTTCTTCCCTTTTTTAAAGATGGGCACTACATTAGACTTTTTCCAGTCATCCGGGACCTCCCCTGATCGCCATGAGTTTTCAAAGATAATGGCCAATGGCTCTGCAATCACATCCGCCAACTCCTTTAGCACCCTTGGATGTAGCGCATCCGGCTCCATGGATTTGTGCTCATCCAGCTTTTCTAAATAGTCCCGAACCACTTCTTTCTCCACGGAGGGCTGGTCACCTCCTCCCCATGCTCTGCTGCCCAGTGCAATAATCTGCAAGCTGACCTTGTTCGTGAAGACAGAGGCAAAAAAAGCATTGAGGACATTAGCTTTTTCTACATCCTCTGTCACAAGAGCCATGAATGCAAGTTGAGTTACGGTGACCTTTTCCTTGTCTCCACCTTTCTTAGGTGCCTCCTTCCGACGCTTGTCAGAAAAAACAACCGGTTTCTTTTGCAAGCATTTGCATTGCAAGGCAAAGGCAGTCTTCTCTGTTTCCTCAAAAGATTGACCAGAAGGTGGGAAGAGCGGACACATTTGGCAAGGCACCACTGGATGCTGAATCCCTAACTCCACTTTACCTGGCAGGTGCCTTGGCCAGCTTAGCCACAGTGCCACTCTCTGGGACTTTTCTCCCAATTGGTCCATTTTTCATTAATGACAATCAAAAGGAAGGTGACAGAAGAGTATTGCCTATAAGGATCTCTGTGCATAGACATCCCCAGTGAATCACAAGATTGTGTGGCACAGGCTTTTGTGTTGCAGCAATTGCAGTCAAAGCAACCGCCTGGCCAATGCCAGTCACAGCAGCGTTTTCATCAACTCCAGGCTTGTGATTTGATTCTTTTCAATGCTTCTCTCTAAAGAAGCCTTTTCCTTAGCAAGTAATTACTTGGATTGCCAAAGGAGGTCTCTTCTGTTTCCTAGAAAGGCACAGGAAAATGTGAGTGGAGGAGACCAAAAGCCATAAAGAGACCAAGGCAGCACTGGGAGTTGAACCCAGGATCTCCTGTTTACTAGTCAGGTACCTTAGCCAGCTAAGCCATAGTGCCTGCCTCAAGAAACTGCTTTCAACTGTTCCACTTGATGGTCCAGGACAATGCCTGCAAATTCCAAAGTACAAACATTCCCCATTTCCCTCAAGACTTGCAGACCTTGAGGTGTCTGGCTCTGTGTGCACAGAAAACCATAGCTGAGTTGACAGAGGGCTTCTAACATGTGCTTCTCCCACCAGTCACTGTGATCGTATAGTAGTTAGTGCTCTGCATTTCAGTTGCAGTAACCTCAGCTCAGTTCTGAGTCATGGTAACCTTTCCATCAGCTCCAGACTTCTGATTTGCCACTTTCCAAGTGTGGTGGGGTGGCTGCCCCACACAAGCAGGAGAAAGGATAAGGCAGCCTTGGAGAGGCTGTGCAGAATCCAGCCAATCAGGAAAGGACTTATTGGGAGAACCAATCAGGAGAAGGCTTGCTGGAGTAGCCCATATAATTCCCAGGATGGCCAGCAGGAGGTGCTGCAGTGGTGAGACATGCTCCATTACTTAGCTGCAAGGAAAGCTCTCTCCGTCTAGAACAAGCACTTAGAAGGATTGTGCTGACAGATCTTTTCTTTTTATGAAAAGAGATACAAAAAAGGAGCCAACAGAGACATTAGGTTCAGTAGGGAAGAACTGGCAGGCCAAGCCAGGATCTCCTGGTTAGTAGGAAGGCTCTTCAGCCAGCTGTTTCCAAAGATCACTGTCTAGCAGCCTATTAACAGCCACTGCAGATGTTCACCACAAAAGAGACAAAGAGATGCCAAAATAGAGTTCTCCACTGCCTGCAGACATCAAGCTACCGGGAGTTCTGTGCATAGAGAGGCCTCTGCTGGTGGAAAGATGCTTTGGTAGAGACTCTTCTGACACCAGCTGTGGTCATATAGTGCTTAGCACTTCGTGTTGTGGCTTCAACATCCACAGATGCAAGTTCAGTTATGGGGATATTTTTCTTGTCTCCACATTTGTCTAGTGTCTCCTTTCAACACTTGTCACCAAAAAGACCTGTTTCTTTTGCAAGCAATGTATAGCTAGGCAAAGGCAGTTGTCAAGGCTGTATCCCCACTTTGAACTTTAGGGTACAAATGTGGGGGCCTGCATGAAGACTTCTAAGCTTAACTACCAGCTTAGTTCTGGTCCGCTGCCACCATTCTCAAAAACTAATTCTCTTCCCTGAGTAGCCTTGAGAAACCTTTCACCAATTCCCTGGTGAATACAGATCCAACCCCCCTGAATCTAAAAACAAGGAAAAATCAATCAGGTTCTTAAAAAGAAGGCTTTTAATTAAAGAAAAAGGTAAAAATCATCTCTGTAAAATCAGTATGGAAATTAACCTTACAGGGTAATCAAATTTAAAGAGCTCAGAGGACCCCCTCTAGTCTTAGGTTCAAAGTACAGCAAACAAAGATAAACACTCTAGTAAAAGGTACATTTACAAGTTGAGAAAACAAAGGAAAACTAACACGCCTTGCCTGGCTATTTACTTACAAGTTTGAAATAGGAGAGACTTGTTTAGAAAGATGTGGAGAACCTGGATTGATGTCTGGTCCCTCTCAGTCCCAAGAGCGAACGAACTCCCAAACAAAGAGCACAAACAAAAGCCTCCCCCCCTCCCCAAGATTTGAAAGTATCTTGTCCCCTTATTGGTCCTTTGGGTCAGATGCCAGCCAGGTTACCTGAGCTTCTTAACCCTTTACAGGGAAAAGGATTTTGGAGTCTCTGGCCAGGAGGGATTTTATAGTACTGTACACAGGACAGCTGTTACACCCTTCCCTTTATAGTTATGACACGCCCCCCGAATCACAGATAGTGTTGGACGTTCGGTTCCACACTGGCTGTGATTTCTTCCTGGAGTTCTAGGAGAAAACAGAGTTAATAAGAGACATGTACCTTCAGACATACTACTGATTATATAAAAACTAACAATATGTTTCATTCCAAGAACAATTGTTAACCAGTTAACTCTGGGAAACTTTCCCGGGAGAGTGCATCAGCCATTTTGTTAGAAGCTCCCGAAATGTGTTGTATTTCAAAATCAAAATCTTGGAGAGCTAAACTCCACCGAAGAAGTTTTTTGTTATTTCCCTTGGCGGTATGAAGCCACTGTAGCGCAGCATGGTCTGTTTGTAGTTGGAAACGCCGTCCCCAAACATATGGGCATAGCTTTTCCAGCGCGTACACAATGGCGTAGCATTCCTTTTCGCTGATTGACCAGTGGCTTTCCCTCTCAGACAGTTTCTTGCTGAGAAACATGACAAGTTGGAATTCTTGATCCGGTCCTTCCTGCATTAAAACTGCTCCCACGCCTCGCTCGGACGCATGTGTGGTTACTAGGAACGGTTTGTCAAAGTCTGGGGCCCTTAGCACAGGGTCAGACATGAGTGTCGCCTTAAGCTGGTGAAAGGCCTTTTGACACTTATCAGTCCACTGAACTGCATTTGGCTGTTTCTTTCTGGTTAGGTCTGTCAGCGGGGCGGCGATTTGGCTGTAGTGTGGTACAAATCGCCTATAATATCCGGCCAAGCCTAAGAAGGATTGGACCTGTTTCTTTGACTTTGGAACCAGACACTTTTGGATAGCATCCACTTTGGCCTGTAGGGGATTTATAGTTCCTTGACCCACCTGGTGCCCCAGGTAAGTCACTCTGTTTTGGCCTATTTGACACTTTTTAGCCTTAACAGTTAGTCCTGCCTGCCGGATGCACTCGAAGACTTTTTCCAGGTGGTCCAGATGTTCTGTCCATGAATCAGAAAAAATGGCCACATCATCGAGGTAGGCAACATCAGTTCCTCCCTGGACTGTGGACTGGGGCTTGGTCCCTCTGGAAGCGATGCAGGTGCTGGGGCTGTTTCCATTGACTGTGAACCGCTGTCCGCTGGTGCACTATGTGGTATCTCAGGCTCTGGCTGAGCCTCTTGGGTAGGGTTATCTGCTGCTTCCGCCAGGTCAGACTTGCTGGTGCCCTCTGGCGTTGAAGTTGTAGACAGGTTTGCAACTGCTAGACTCAGTGCTGGCAATGGTTCTGGTGCTGGTTGTGTTGCCAGTTCCAGTTCTGGGACTGGCTTTGGCTGGGTCTCTGGGATTGGATCCACTACGGCTTTGCAGTCGTTGGCAGGGGATTCGGTTCCACCACCTTTGTTTGGGTCTCTGGTAACACAGACGGGGCCCTGGTGGACGGCTCAGGAACAGGGATGGGGGTGAAAGCTTGCTTAGCCTGGCTGCGGGTGACTATTCCCACCCTCTTGGCTAGCTTCACATGGTTGGCCAAGTCTTCCCCCAGCAGCATGGGAATGGGATAATTGTCATAGACTGCAAAAGTCCACATTCCTGACCAGCCTTTGTACTGGACATGCAACTTGGCTGTAGGCAAGGTTACAGACTGTGACATGAAGGGTTGAATTGTCACTGGAGCCTCCGGGTTGACGAGTTTGGGGTCCACTAGGGATTGGTGGATAGTTGACACTTGTGCCCCAGTGTCCCTCCAAGCGATAACCTTCTTTCCGCCCACTCTCAAGGTTTCCCTTCGCTCCGAGGGTATGAGAGAGTCATCTGGGTCTGGGGATCTTTGGTGTGATTGTGGTGTAATGAACTGTAATCGGTTGGGGTTCTTGGGGCAATGAGCCTTTATATGTCCCAGTTCATTACATTTAAAACATCGCCCTGCTAAGGTATCACTGGGGTGATGTTGGTTGGTGGAGACTGGTGTGATGGGGTGAGAAGGCGCCTGGGGTTTCCCTTGGGATGTGGGTGGGGCCTTGGGTTGTCCCCGGTGGTAAGGTTTTGTTTCGGCTTGCCCCTTCTGATATTTGCTCCAACTGCTACTAGCTTTTTTCTTTTCTGTCACCTCCACCCATTTGGCTCCAATCTCCCCCACCTCGGTTACAGTTTTGGGCTTCCCATCTAGGATGTACCTTTCTATTTCCTCAGGAACACCCTCTAAAAACTGCTCCATTTGCATTAGGAAGGGCAACTCTTCCGTAGATTTAACATTTGCTCCTGATATCCAGGCATCCCAATTTTTCCCAATGTGGTAGGCATGTCGGGTAAATGACACATCGGGTTTCCACCTTAGGGCTCTGAACCGTTGACGGGTATGCTTGGGTGTTAGCCCCATTCTGAGTCTGGCCTTGTTTTTAAAAAGTTCATAACTGTTCATGTGTTCCTTAGGCATTTCAGCCGCCACCTCTGCTAAGGGTCCACTGAGCTGCGGCCTCAGCTTTACCATGTACTGGTCTGTAGTGATGCTGTATCCAAGGCAGGCCCTTTCAAAATTTTCTAAGAAGGCCTCAGTATCATCGCCTGCCTTGTAGGTGGGGAATTTTCTGGGATGGGAAGTGGTACCTGGAGAGGAGTTGCTAGGATGGGCTGGTGCATCCTGCCTAGCCCTTGCTACTTCCAGTTCATGCTTCCTTTCTTTTTCTCTTGCCTCCTCTTTGGCTTTTTCCAGCTCCATAGTTCTCTTGTGGGCCTCCTCTTTGGCTTTTTCCAGCTCCATCTCTCTCTTGTGGGCCTCCTCTTTGGCTTTCTTTTCTCTTTCATGGGCCTCCTCTTTGGCTTCTTTCTCGAGTTTTTTAATTTGAAGTAGTCTCTGATGTTTTTTCTCATTTTCTTCTGCTTCTAGTCTGGCCAGTTCTATTTTGTTAGCTACTTCTTTGGTAGTCATTTTCCTTTTTTCTTGTGCTGGGTCACACCCCTCTGCAGTTGACTGAAACTGGGATGCACTTAGCTCAGGCTGCTGCTGAGTTAACAGAGACTTTCTAACTAGCTACTCCCGAGGATGTAAAACAATTCAGCTTGTAAATTCCTTTTACCAGTCATTTGCTCATTAATTGAACCCTTCTCTTAACAAAGGCTCTTGTTAAAAAAACTTAACACTTCTGCCTTCAGGCAAGGAGAGATAAGATATGCATCTACCTTCAGCTCTGCTTTCCAAGCAGCTAGAAGGAAAAAAAAATCTTACTGGCTTTTGGGTTTAAAATGAATCCCACCACTATGCCACCATGTCAAGGCTGTATCCCCACTTTGAATTTTAGGGTACAAATGTGGGGGTCTGCATGAAGACTTCTAAGCTTAACTACCAGCTTAGTTCTGGTCCGCTGCCACTATTCTCAAAAACTAATTCCCTTCCCTGGGTAGCCTTGAGAAACCTTTCACCAATTCCCATAAGCCTTGAAATTGCGGTTCAAGAGAGGAAGCAATTTCACATATCTGTGAATCAATGCACTGACAGTGACATACATTCAATATTTTTCAGGTTGTCAATTAGTTCATCATTGCCCATGGAGCAAAAGCATTTGCAACTATTCCTTCACACTTTGTCTATGCACATCAGCATGAGCACTAAAGGCATTTACTATTCATTTCTGCTTTGTAGTCCCTCTGTCTATATCTTGGAACCAAAAGCTTGATCTGAAGTCTTGATATGAGTGTTCTTCTCATTTGACACTAAGGGTATGTCTACACTACGAAATTAGGTTGAATTTATAGTCGTCGTTTTTTTAGAAATCGTTTTTATACAGTCGATTGTGTGTCCCCCCACAGAAAATGCTCTAAGTGCATTAAATCGGCGGACTGCATCCACAGTACCGAAGGCTAGCGTCGTCTTCTGTTCAGAGACTGCGGAAAAGCTATCCCACAGTTCCCGCAGTCTCTGCCGCCCATTGGAATTCTGGGTTGAGATCCCAATGCCTGATGGGGTAAAAACAGTGTCGTGGGTGATTCTGGGTACGTTGTCAGGTCCCCCCCTCCATGAAAGCAACAGCAGACAATTATTTCATGCCTTTTTTTCCTGAGTTACCTGTGCATACCACAGCAAGCATGGAGCCCGCTCAGCTCACCGTCACTGTACGTCTTCTGCGTGCTGGAAGATGTAGGACTGCATTGCTACACAGCAGCAGCTCATTGCTTTTTGGCAGCAGACGGTGCATTATGATTGGTAGCCGTCGTCGTCGTATTCCTGGGTGCTCTTTTAGCCGACCTCGGTGAGGTCGGTCAGGGGTACCTGGGCAGACATGGGAAGTTTTTGGAAAGTCTAGGGGACAATTTCCTGGTGCAAGTGCTGGAGGAACCAACTAGGGGCAGAGCTTTTCTTGACCTGCTGCTCACAAACAGGGAAGAATTAGTAGGGGAAGCAAAAGTGGATAGGAACCTGGAAGGCAGTGACCATGAGATGGTCGAGTTCAGGATCCTGACACAAGGAAGAAAGGAGAGCAGCAGAATACAGACCCTGGACTTCAGAAAAGCAGACTTTGACTCCCACAGGGAATAGATGGGCAGGATCCCCTGGGAGAATAACATGAAGGGCAAAGGGGTCCAGGAGAGCTGGCTGTATTTTAAAGAATCCTTATTGCGGTTGCAGGAACAAACCATCCCAATGTGTAGAAAGAATAGTAAATATGGCAGGCGACTGGCTTGGCTTAACAGTGAAATCCTTGCTGATCTTAAACGCAAAAAAGAAGCTTACAAGAAGTGGAAGATTGTACAAATGACCAGGGAGGAGTATAAAAATATCGCTCAGGCATGCAGGAGTGAAATCAGGAAGGCCAAATCACACTTGGAGTTGCAGCTAGCAAGAGATGTTAAGAGGAACAAGAAGAGTTTCTTCAGGTATGTTAGCAATAAGAGGAAAGTCAAGGAAAGTGTGGGCCCCTTACTGAATGAGGGAGGCAACCTAGTGACCAAGGATGTGGAAAAAGCTAATGTACTCAATGATTTTTTTGCCTCTGTCTTCACGAACAAGGTCAGCTCCCAGACTGCTGCACTGGGCAGCACAGTATGGGGAGAAGGTGACCAGCCCTCTGTGGAGAAAGAAGTGGTTCGGGACTATTTAGAAAAAACTGGATGTGCACAAGTCCATGGGGCCGGATGCGCTACATCTGAGGGTGCTAAAGGAGTTGGTGGATGAGATTGCAGAGCCATTAGCCATTATTTTTGAAAACTCATGGCGATCGGGGGAGGTCCTGGATGACTGGAAAAAGGCTAATGTAGTGCCCATCTTTAAAAAAGGGAAGAAGGAGGATCCGCGGAAGTACAGGCCATTCAGCCTCACCTCAGTCCCTGGAAAGATCGTCGGGCTCAAAGGGTAGTGATCAATGGCTCCATGTCTAGTTGGCAGCCAGTTTCAAGCGGAGTGCCCCAAGGGTTGGTTTTGGGGCCGGTTTTATTTAATATCTTTATTAATGATCTGGAGGATGGTGTGGACTGCACTCTCTGCAAGTTTGCAGATGACACTAAACTGGGAGTCGTGGTAGATACACTAGAGGGTAGGGATCGGATTGAGGGACCTAGACAAATTAGAGGATTGGGCCAAAAAAACCTGATGAGGTTCAACAAGGACAAGTGCAGAGTCCTGCACTTAGGACAGAAGACTCCCATGCACTGCTACAGACTAGGGACCGAATGGCTAGGTAGCAGTTCTGCAGAAAAGGACCTAGGGGTCACATTGGACGAGATGCTGGATAAGAGTCAACAGTGTGCTCTTGTTGCCAAGAAGGCTAATGGCATTTTGGGCTGTATAAGTAGGGGCATTGCCAGAAGATGGAGGAACGTGATCGTTCCCCTTTATTCGACATTGGTGTCCAGTTTTGGGCCCCACACTACAAGCAGGATGTGGAAAAATTGGAGAGAGTCCAGCGGAGGGCAACAAAAATGATTAGGGGTCTGGAGCACATGACTTATGGGGGGAGGCTGAGGGAACTGGGATTTGTTTAGTCTCCAGAAGAGAAGAATGAGGGGGGATTTGATAGCTGCTTTCAACTACCTGAGGAGGGGTTCCAAAGAGGATGAAGCTTGGCTGTTCTCAGTGGTGGCAGATGACAGAAGGAGGAGCAATGGTCTCAAGTTGCAGTGGGGGAGGTCTAGGCTGGATATTAGGAAAAACTTTTTCACTAGGAGGGTAGTGAAGCACTGGAATGGGTTCCTTAGAGGTTTTTAAGATTAGGCTTGAGGAAGCCCTGGCTGGGATGATTTAGTTGGGGTTGGTCCTGCTTTGAGCAGGGCGTTGGACTAGAACCTCCTGAGGTCCCTTCCAACCCTTATATTCTATGATTCTATGAGGCCACAACGCAGCGCACTAAGCACTGTATGACCACAGCTGCTAACAGAAGGGTCTTTTCCAAAGGCATTTTCCACTAGCAGGGTGCTCTCTGTGCACAGAATTCCTGATAGTTTGGTGTCTGCAGGCACTGGAGATCACTATTTTGGCATCTTTCTCTCTGTCTCAGTGAACATCCGCTGTGGTTGTTGAAAGTCTGTGATGGGATCTACGGGATGCAACCTGAACAGTGGGACCCCTGAGCCCTTTGTCCCACCACCTGGCCTCCCTCTCACACTGTGATGTTGTGACAAGCTGAGACTCTCTGGCAGATATTGCACTTACACAGACATCCACAGATAGGGACACATCCTACTGAGTTACATGAATGCTTCTCCCAGCCACTCATAAAACTAATGATAGAGAGCCTCCTGCCAATTCCCCACAGCTCTGCAGCCTTGTGCCCCTGGATTATACCATCTTGCCCTAGTCAGAAGCCTGACCAGTGTGAGTTTATTATGCAGAGTCTACTCCTCCCTCGTTGTGAATAGTACATGAACCAGCCTTGTAATGGAGATGAGATTTCCCAAGAACTTCAAGCAAAATACACTAGTTTAAGTACAGCATAAAATAGATTTATTAACTACAGAAAGATGGATTTTTAAGGATTATAAGTGGTAGCCATAAAAGATCAGAGTAAGTTACCATAGAAATAAAATATAAATGCACAATCTAAACTTTACACCTCATTACACTAGGCAGTAGTTAGGTCAAGCAATTTTCTCACCCCACCTGATGTTACCCTCCTTAATACATAGAATTCCCCCTGAATCCTGGATTACTGTCCTCAGATGACCTTCATTTTCTCGGGATTCCTGCTGCTTCCAGTGTAGGTGCAGGAGGAGAAAGGCAAAAACATGATGCCACAGTCTCCTATTTTATATTCTTAGTTCAAGTGTCTAGCAGACACTTACCCAAACATGTCTGGGTGGGCTTTGCTGAGTCACTAGGTTGGGGAAGCCTCCTGCTGTGGGCTTGTGTAACTGAGTCATAGACTTGAGCAGTCCCCATAGTGTTGTGTTTGGGCATCTGTCATTGAATTGCAAATCCCTTAATTACAACTTCTCTGCTGACTCATGGTTGTTGAACATCCTCCTCAGCAGGGGTCCTTTGTGTGTCACTAGCAAACTTATAGCATATTTCAGTAACAACCATACAGCAAAATGCATAACTTCATACACCCTAATGCTATACATATTTGGGCAGAATGACGGATTTCAGCAGATCATGACTTTTCATATGATAACTTACATGGAATGCTTTGTATGAAATATCACAACCATTTATGAATGATGAATATGGAGGCTACAGGGGGCTCTTTTGAGGTCCATCATGTCACAAAAGCCTCTGGAGACTGGCCTTTGGGAAGAGCTGGCTGAAGAGCCTTCCTAGTAACTGAGAGATCCTGGCTTGGCCTGCCAGTTTGTCCTTGCTGAATAAACCTTGTCTGTTGGGTTCCCTTTTTTGTATTTCTTTCTCCTAAATAGAAAAGAAGTTCTTGGCCAACACTTGTAAGTGCTTGTTGAAGACACAGAGAGCCGCTGCACTGGGGCAGGAGGTTGGGGTGTGGGAGGAGGTCACGGGGTGGTGCTTACCTGAGGCAGTGTGCCTCCCAAAGTGCCCAGCACAAGCTCTGCTCCAGCAGTGGCTCCTAGATGGGGGGATCGGTGGGGGCCCGCTGTGGCGTTTGCACTCAGGGCGGGGGCAGCACATGGAGATGCCCTCCCCCCGCAGGCCACTTCCAGGAGTGGTGCGGCATGGAGGGAGGGGGCAGAGGGGGCAGGGAGCTGCCTTAGCGCTGCTGGCACGTCTCCACATGTCGCTTGGGGGGGCAGCGGGTCTCCGTGGGCTGCCTGGGGCAGGGACAGTGCCAGAGGGGGCTCGGGCCACTCCTTTGCCCTCTCTCGCTGGGTTCCTGGCTCATCTTATTGGCTGACAAGGATTTTAGGGTGCAGGAGCGCAGGGAGTGGGAAAGGCGAAACTCTGCGGCCACCTACCCCACATGCAGGGACTTGGCTTGACCTGCTAGCCCCACGGACTAAGCCCCATTGGATGCAAGTTGTTGATCTGGTGGCCAGAATTTTTTACAGTAAGGATTTCCCCGCAACAGTACCCCACAGGGGATCAGGGTCATCTCCAGCACAGGCCACACAGGAAGGCTTAATGCTTGAGCTGCAACACATGCTGGGCAGCCTTAAAGCTTGGCTCCCCAAGGCAGGAGAGAAGAAGACACGGCCCCCGGAGGGGCAGGCTGAGGCTTCCTGGATCCCAGTAGCTCACAGCCAGCCCAACCCCTGCCTCTAAAGCCATCAATCATGCCCCTGGGTTGGCCACAAAGGAGCAGCCATTCTCGTTGCCTCACAGGTGGCAGGAAGGCTCTCAAGACCATCACCACACACCCAGCTTGGCCAGAAAGGAGTGCTGGCGCACACCCACTCAGACTCAGCTTTGCTTGTTTTCCTTCCACCCAGAACCCCTCTTCTCCTAGACTGCAAGTAGCCATCCCTGGGAAGCCAAGAGGCAGGCACAGGATTCTACCTCCTGGCAGCCAACCGCACTGCCCCAGGCTTTAGCAGAACGAACAGTAGCGCTCTACTAACCCCTTAGCTGCATCACTTCTTCCCTGCCTTCCTCAGCTTGACTGTCCTCTTTTGCCCCATTCCTGCCTTACTTCCTCCTTTGGCAAGTCACACAAAGGAGGCTGCGGGAAGTGACGGCCTCCGTAGGCCAACCTCCAAGTGCAGAGGAGGCCAAGCAAAAAGCCTCCAAAAGGTGACACGCCTAACTCCTCTAGGTTTATCAGGCTGATGCTAGGGAGTTTTCTCAGCTTATTTTACCACTCTCCATCATGCGGGGGTTGGGGTTATCTCAGGAACTGGCCAGTGGCAGAAGGAGAAGCGCCTTCCTGGACAGCTAGGGCAGCTGGGTAAAGGAAGCCACTATGTTTCTGCCCAGTTTTGAACTAGGGACCTTTTGCATGTTAGGTAAATGTGATAACCACTACACTACAGAAACTCCAGTCCTCAAATTCCATCCATTTGGGTGGTGCTCGCCCTGACACACCGATGGACAAAACTGGAGAAAGTGGCATCAGCCCTTCAATGGATCAGCTGGAAGAGAAGAGGACAGTAGCCTGCACTCAGGAAGTCATCCTTACAGCGCCCTTGTGACGCCAGCTTGAACAAGAGCTTCTTTTTCCTCCCCTTGCTGAGAAAGAGCAAGAGAAAGAAAGCTCAAGTGGGCCAACGGGGTGCAGAAGCCCATGCTGTTTTTTCCTGCAGTGGGGCCTGAAATGAGGAACTCGTAGTGGGTAAAGGTGCCACTGCACTTCAAGAAAACAGCCCACCCCGGAACAAAGAGGGATGAAAGAGCATGCCAAAACCTGGCAGTAAACCTCTAAATCTTCAGTCTAACACTCTCCCAATTCAGCTACTTCAGCAACTACGGGAATGGCTTTTGGCCTGCTGCTTCTTACCTTGAAGCTTAGTCTCAATAAAACATACAGGTCTGTCGCATCTTACGCACATTTAACATGCGCGATTTCAGCTTTACCCGGTCGGCAAAAACAAAACAAAAACAAAAAGAGAAAAAATAACAATTTTAATACTGTACCTGTAATGCGGGCGATTCCGCCCGCCATTACACTCAATGTAATTTTGACTATACGGGATTTTCGCTTTACGCGCTGACTGCGGAACGTAACCCCAGCGTAAGATGCGATAGATCTGTATCTCCAATCAATGATGGCCAATGCAAGACTCACATCGCTTGCTCTTTTATCACTTGAAAATGTCATGGCCAGGCTTTGGATCTCTCTAATGCTGCGCTTCAGTTGAAGATGGGAAAGGTGAGTTAAGTGACCTTTGAATTAAAGGACTAGGATTAACATTCTAATGCTGTCTCTTACTGTAACTCTATTTAATACTGGTCCACCCTGTATTGGTGACAGTTTGATTTCTAGATATTAGTACATTTCAGTTACTCTTAAAATTAAAAAGTTTCTATACACTTAAAGGAAATGATTTTTTTTATTTGCTTATATATGGCATGAATAAATACAGATTTAAGATTCTATCGTGCAAATTTATCATCTTATATGACACAGAAAATCATGCATGCAAATTGTGCATCAAAATCATGAAATGAGCTACAAATACAATAAAAAAAATAAGGTATTCAATGGTTTAACATATGGAGCGAGGAGGGGATGGGGGGGGCACCGAAGATGCTTCTCGCCTGGGATGCCATTTGGTCCAGGGCA
Organism: Trachemys scripta elegans; assembly: GCF_013100865.1. NCBI lineage: Eukaryota > Metazoa > Chordata > Testudines > Emydidae > Trachemys > Trachemys scripta. Next base: position 5,120,815 of record NC_048322.1, on the reverse strand, counting down.
GGGGTCCCCAACGTCAAGAATTGCTCCCCTGGAATACCAGCAGTATTGAGCAACTGGAAATTCCACAAAAGGAGCTGAAGCATTGGTGGTTCAGAAATAGATGTCCTAGGTACTGCATGGGAGGTCTAGGTTTTTTTTCTGGATAATAGCAGTGTGAGTTTTATTGCCTCAAAATTTCAGTAGAAAAATTCAGACCCAAACTATATGTGGTGGGGGGACTGATAGCGGTTTCTTTGGTTTTGATTTAGTTTGTTCTCTTATTCTCATTTTAAAAGCCCTCGATCATTTTGATGGGAAAAATGTTTGTACAAGGCAAAGGAAAAGTAAGAAAAGTTAAAAATCTGCATTGGAGTGAGGGGTTCTCTGTGTGCCGGGGCAGGGGTGGAGCTTTTCATGGGGAAGGGGTTAAGGGATAAATGAGAGGCTTTTCCTGGAACACTGGAAAAATTAAACTGCAAAACATCTCCCTAAGAGAAACCTCCCCACTTTCCCTGTGCTGCTGCCTAGCTCAGACTCCAGTAACACCCCTGTGATGAAGTGGGAATTTTCTGGACATTTCCCCTATTTGTTGCACAAATATCTAGGTCAGAGGTCCAAAATGTGGGGTGCATCCCACCAGGTGGAATGGAGTAACATTCAGGGGATTGCAGCTGGGGCCTGGACCAGTCCCTACAGAGGGTGGGGAGGGATCACCATGCAGCTCCGCTCCTGGCCCCAGACCCAGCTGCTGGCCCTCGCTGCTGGCCCCGCTCCTAGGGCTCCACTCCCAGCCCTACAGCTGGGGCTCCGCTGCTGGTCTCAGCCCCCACCCCCAGCTCTGGCCCCTGCCTCAGCCTCTTTACCCCATCCACATCGCTTCCCCCGTAGCTGTGGCCCCAGTCCCAGCTGTGGATCAGGGGGGCATGTTTTGGGACTCAAAAGTTTTGGGACCACTGATCTAGGTGGTGGGACAAGGGTGTTTGATCTTTGCAGAGACCCCTAAAGGGCAGGTGTGACTGCTGTCTAGCTGCTTGGGCCCAGACAATGGCCACAAATTCTGTATCCTAGCAACTGCTGGCTGGGGCATACCTGCTGGAAGAAGTCAGCTGGTTGGGATGAGTTGGAGAACAAAGAAAGAGGTGGAGGCCAGGTGACCAGTTTGCCAGGGAAACAGAATGAAGGACAGAAGAGGGGCAAAGGGCATGGCTGAGGCTGGGCTGTTGGAAGCAAGGAGGCTACTGTTTTGGGGACTTGAGGGGAGAGCCCAGGCTGTGAGTTCTGGGTCTTCCCAAGATGGACGTTGCTGAAGCTTCCTACTTCCCGTGCTAACAAAGAACTTTCCCACGATTTATTCCAGACCACTACTAAACCTTCTGCTTTACAAGGCTGGCTGAGAGTCACTGGTGATTGTGGAAGTTGGGGGTGCATGCCTCCCCTTTGGGGGTGGGGTGTAAGGCTTTCCCAGGTGTCCTACTGAGATTACAGGAAGCTCTTGGTGTGGAACAGGGGTGCTGAAAGGTACAAGGTCAGTCCCAGGAGGTGCTGAAGGCAAGGGGGCTTCCCCTAGTGAGAGCGCGCCCTGAGGGGGTGTCACACTGACAAGGGTCCTGCCTGGGTTTGATTCAGAGCTGTTCCAGGGCACTGAGCCTGTGTGCCTGTGACAGCCCCCCAGCATGTGACCTACAGGCTCCACCCTGGCAAAGCGCCCTGTAAATGAGAGACAAAGGCCTGGTCTACACTATGAGTTTAGGTCGAATTTAGCAGCGTTAAATTGAATTAACCCTGCACCCGTCCACACAAAGCAGCCATTTACTTCGACATAAAGGGCTCTTAAAATCTATTTCTGTACTCCTCCCCGATGAAGGGAATAGCGCTGAAATCGACATTGCCGGTTCGAATTAGGGTTAGTGTGGATGCAATTCGCCTCCGGGAGCTATCCCACAGTGCACCATTGTGACCACTGTGGACAGCAATCTGAACTCGGATGCACTGGCCAGGTAGACAGGAAAAGCCCTGCGAACTTTTGAATTTCATTTCCTGTTTGCCCAGCGTGGAGAGCTGATCAGCACAGGTGACCATGCAGTCTGAGAATCAAAAAAGAGCACCAGCATGGACCGTACTGGAGGTACTGGATCTGATTGCTGTATGGGGAGACGATTCCGTGCTAGCAGAACTACGTTCCAAAAGACAAAATGCCAAAACATTTGAAAAAATCTCCACGGGCATGATGGAGAGAGGCCACAATAGGGACTCACTCCAGTGCCACACAAAACTTAAGGTGCTCAGACAAGCGTACCAGAAAACCAAAGAAGCAAACTGACGGTCCGGGGCAGAGCCGCAGACATGCCGCTTCTATGCTGAGCTGCATGCAATTCTAGGGGGGGCCCACCACCACTACCCCACCTCTGACTGTGGATTGCGAGGCGGGGGTAATCTCAGCCATGCCTGAGGATTTTGCGGATGGGGAGGAGGAGGAGGAGGATGAGCTTGCGGAGAGCACACAGCACACCGTTCTCCCCACCAGCCAGGATCTTTTTCTCACCCTGACTGAAGTAGCCTCCCAACCCTCCCAAGGTGGTATCCCGGACCATGAAGCCGTAGAAAGGACCTCTGGTCAGTGTACCTTTGTAAATATAAAACATGGTTTAAAAGCAAGTGTTTTTAATGATTAATCTACCGCGAGGACTTGGGATGCATTCGCGGCCAGTACAGCTACTGGAAAAATCTGTTCATGTGTCTGGTGATGGAGCGGAAGTCCTCATAGACTCTAAGGTCAGAAGGGACCATTATGATCATCTAGTCTGACCTCCTGCATGATGCGGGCCACAAAATCTGACCCACCCACTCCTGGAAGAATTCTCTCCCTTGACTTAGCTGTAGAACTCCCAAATCATTATTTAAAGACTTCTAGTCGCTCAGAATCCTCCAGCAAGCGACCCCTGCCCCATGCTGCGGAGGAAGGTGAAAAACCTCCAGGGCCTCTGCCAATCTACCCTGGAGGAAAATTCCTTCCCAACCCCAAATATGGCGATCACCTGAACCCCGAGCATTGCAGGCAAGATTCTCTAGCCAGACCTTCTGGAATAGTACTCTGTAGTAACTTTTAATATCCCATCATTGACCATCGTTATCGACCTATTGACTAAAATCACTGTATCCCATCAAACCATCCCCTCCATAAACTTATCAAGCTTGATCTTAAAGCCAGAGAGGTCTTTCGCCCCCACTGTTTCCCTCAGAAGGCTATTCCAAAACTTCACCCCTCTGATGGTTAGAAACCTTCGTCTAATTTCAAGCCTAAACTTCCCGACGGCCAGTTTATATCCATTCGTTCTAGTGTCCACATTAGTACTGAGCTGAAATAATTCCTCTCCCTCCCTGATATTTATCCCTCTGATATATTTAAAGAGAGCAATCATATCCCCCCTCAGCCTTCTTTTGGTTAAAGTAAACAAACCGAGCTCCTTGAGTCTCCTTTCATACGACAGATTTTCCATTCCTCGGATCATCTTAGTGGCCCTTCTCTGTATCCGTTCCAGTTTGATTTCATCCTTTTTAAACATGGGAGACCAGAACTGTACACAGTACTCCAAATGAGGTCTCATCAGTGCCTTGTATAACGGAACCAGCACCTCCCTATCCCTACTAGAAATACCTCGCCTAATTTATCCCAAGACCGCATTAGCTTTTTTCACGGTCACGTCACATTGCCGACTCATAGTCATCCTGCGATCAACCAGGACCCCAAGGTCCTTCTCCTCTTCCGTTACTTCCAACCGATGCGTCCCCAGCTTATAACTAAAATTCTTGTTAGTCATTCCTAAATGCATAACCTTACACTTCTCACTATTAAATTTCATCTTATTACTATTACTCCAGTTTACAAGGTCATCTAAATCTCCCTGCAGGATATCTCAATCCTTCTCCAAATTAGCAATATCTCCCAACTTTGTGTCATCCGCAAACTTTATTAGCCCACTCCTACATTTGGTTCCGAGGTCAGTAATGAATAGATTAAATAAAATCAGACCCAAAACCGAACCTTGAGGAACTCCACTGGTAACCTCCCTCCAACTGACAGTTCACCTTTTAGTATGACCTGCTGCAGTCTCCCTTTAACCAGTTCCTTATCCACCTATGGATTTTCATATCGATCCCCATCTTTTCCAATTTAACCAATAATTCCTCATGCAGTACCGTATCAAACGCTTTACTGAAATCGAGGTATATTAGATCCACCGCATTTCCTTTATCTAAGAAATCTGTTACTTTCTCAAAGAAGGAGATCAGGTTGGTTTGGCACGATCTACCTTTCGTAAAACCATGTTGTAATTTGTCCCAATTGGCATTGACCTCAAGGTCCTTAACTACTTTCTTTCAATTTTTTTTCCAAGACCTTGCATATTACAGATGTTAGACTAACAGGCCTGTAGTTACCCGGGTCACTTTTTTTCCCCTTCTTGAAAATAGGTACTACATTAGCAATTCTCCAATCACACGGTACCACCCCCAAGTTTATGGATTCATTGAAAATTATCGCTAACGGGCTTGCAATTTCCCGCGCCAGTTCTTTTAATATTCTTGGATGAAGATCATCCGGTCCACCCGATTTAGTCCTGTTAAGCTGTTTAAGTTTGGCTTCTACCTCGGATACGGTGAAGCTCTCCTGGAGGTACTCCAAAAGCCTTTTAAATGTCCAAATGCACATTCTACCACCATTCTTCACTTGCTTAGCCTATAGTTGAACAGCTCCTGACTACTGTCCAGACTGCCTGTGTATGGCTTCATGAGCCATAGCATTAAGGGGTAGGCTGGGTCCCCAAGGATAACTATAGGCATGTCAACATCCCCAACAGTTATTTTCTAGTCTGGGAAGTAAATCCCTAGCTGCAGCCATTTAAACAGACTAGTGTTCCTGAAGACACGAACGTCATGAACTCTTCCCAGCCATCCCACATTGATGTTGGTGAAACGTCCCTTGTGATCCACCAGTGCTTGCAGCACCATTGAAAAGTATCCCTTGCGGTTTATGTACTGGCTGCCCTGGTGGTCCGGTGCCAAGATAGGGATATGGGTTCCATCTATCGCCCCACTGCAGCAAAGCCATCTACTATGACCTGCACATTTCCCAGAGTCACTATCTTTGGTAGCAGCAGCTCAGTGATTGCTTTGGCTACTTGCATCACAGCAGCCCCCACAGTAGATTTGCCCACTCCAAATTGATTCCTGACTGACCGGTAGCTGTCTGGCATTGCAAGCTTCCACAGGGCTATCGCCACTCACTTCTCAACTGTGAGGGCTGCTCTCATCTTGGTATTCTGACACTTCAGGGCAGGGGAAAGCAAGTCACAAAGTTTCATGAAAGTGCCCTTACGCATGCAAAAGTTTCGCAGCCACTGGGAATCATCCCACACCTGGAACACTATGTGGTCCCACCAGTCTGTGCTTGTTTCCCGGGCCCAGAATCGGCGTTCCATGCCATGAACCTGCCCCATTAATGACATGATCTCCAAAGCGCTGGGGCCTGCGGTTTGAGAGAATTCTGTGTCCATGTCCTCATCACTCTTGTCACCGTGCTGCCATCGCCGCCTCCTCCTCACCTAGTTTTGCAGGTTCTGGTTCAGCATAAACTGCACGATAATGCGCGAGGTGTTTACAATGTTCATGACTACTGCATTGAGCTGAGCAGGCTCCATGCTTGCCGTGGTATGGCGTCTGCACAGGTAACCCAGGAAAAAAGGCGTGAAATGGTTGTCTGCCATTGCTTTCACGGAGGGAGGGAGAGGGGGGCCTGACGACATGTACTCAGAACCACCCATGACAATGTTTTTTGCCCCATCAGGCATCGGGATCTCAATCCAGAATTCCAATGGGTGGGGGAGACTATGGGATAGCTACCCAAAGTCCGGAAGTCAACGCTAGCCTCAGTACTATGGACGCACACCGCTGAATTAATGTGCTTAGTGTGGCTGCATGCACTCGACTTTATACAATCTGTTGCCAAAAATCAAATTCCGTAAAATCGGAGTAATCCCGCAGTGTAGACATACCCAAAGTCCCCACTTCTCCCAGTTAATCTCCCCCTGCATAGAACCCAGAGTAACTCCTGTCTAGCTGGATCTCCTGACAGCCACAACTGTCCAAAGAGCTGGCCAAGTTCTTCACCTGGTCCCTGTGCAGGGGCAGTTGTCAGTTCTGACCATGAGTATAGCAGTGACTATCCCTAAATGTCACGTGGGGGACTAGGGCTTGATTTCCTGAGGAGAAAGCTGTGATTTTGACACCAAGTGTAGGTCTACAATACAATTAAAAACCCACAGCTGGACTAGGCCAGCTGACTTGGGCTTGCCAGTCTTGGGGTCCTGGGGCTTGCTCAGGCTGGAGCCCGGCTACTGGGATCCTCCCCTCTTGCTAGGTTCAGTGGCCTATATACTGAAGATGAGTTCGTAAATGGGGAATGTACACTGGGTGCTGCCACTGGACAGACACTTCCTAGCAGGAGACCCACCCAGTTAATGTGATAAAAATATATTTGATGAAAGAAAGGCATCCTGGGGCGCGGTATTTATCATCTCACAATAACTCCAGATTCAATTTGCTCAGATTAGAAAGAAAGATTTTTTTTTAATTGCGAGCCTGGAAATAGCCTATGGTGTAAAAGTCAGAGCTGGATTATTTCTAGCTCATGCACCCTTATCACTAAGGAAGGAGTAAAGGAATGTACAAACCAATGAATCCTTAACATGTCATTTGCATCCTTAAGCCTTGTTCCTGTGAAAGGATCTCAAGGACAGCCAGAAATGTTGCTCAGTGTCAGGAGGAGAGAGGAAAGCACTTTCCCTCGTGTATTTCCGCAGTCTGTCGTGCAAGGCAGCAGAGGTGCTTTAGGGCATTTTCTGTCACTGATTTTTTTTCATGTTGGTGTGGGAAGAAAGACTTAGCCCTGCTAACTTTTTGAACCTGTGAATGTTAAGTGACCAGGTGATGAGTTAACAATAATGCTGTTGCACAGGATTTGATTGGAACTAGAAAACAAAAAGCCCTTAAAGTTGAACTCTTGGGTGAATAAAATGATCTGATTTATAGTCAACCTTGGAAGGTAATAGATTGTTACATCAGTCAGAACAGCCTGGTTTGGTTTGTTTGTTTGGTTCATTGGTTGTTTTCCCTGATAAATTGCAGAGGGTTCAGAGAAGAGCCACAGGAATGATTAAAGGCTAGAGCAGGGAGAGAAGTTTAAAAACAAACCCAACCTTTCCTGCTCCTGCCGGCTGTGACTGCTGAGGACATTTTCCTTCTCTACTCCACGGTCTCTCTTCTGCCAGATTCTCAGCAAGCCAGGCCACCCTGCAAACTATGGCAGAACAGTTTGGTATTAGGCTGCTGGACTCACCGTGTAAGAGTGCAGCTGCTGTAGCACCTTGACCGATCCTGGGCCAAATCCTGCAGCCCTGGCAGCCCAGGATAACCTCCCACTGATGGCAATGAGAATTTAGTCTTTGTAACTAGCTGCTGGTACCTGAGGTCTCAGATATGAATTAAACTGGTGACAGACACAGCTTCATCCACAAAAGTGAAGGATGTAAGTGAAAGAGCAAAGCTGGCCATCTGGGGAGCTGCTGCAGTCCCATAACCACAGCTGGAAGGGAGAAGAGGAAAAACTCCTTTAAGTACTGGGAGCAGCACCAAGAAAAGGAAATTTGTCAGTGAGATCAGTAGCAATAAGTATGACATGAAGGACTGCTTTCTCCTCTGTGATGACACGTTTGAATTGTGTTACTTTACTACGAGATAAAGCTTTAAAATATCTGGTCTAATTTCAGGATGGGTCTGTAACCATAATCAGTCTCTGTGGGAAGTGGGACTTTCAAAATTCCCAAGGAATTTAACGGGTGGTGTTCACTGTTGGTCACCTGAGGGCAGTGCAGTAGAGTTCAAACCGATGACCAGAGAGGTGAGAACAGGCATTGTGGGACACCTCCTGGAGGCCAGTCACAGCACTGTAATTGACCAGGGTGTCTACACTGGCACCGCAGCGCTGTAGCCCTGGCACAGAAAGCCTCTCGTCAGGGTGGAGTTTTTTTTAAATAGCGCTGCAACTGCACAGTTTCTGCACACTAAGTGACTTGGCAGTGTGTAGACCTCAGAAGTTACATGGCAGAAAGCTGGTTTACTGTGCAGAAACTTGCCAGTGTAGACAAGGCCATAGATGACTTATATAACATAAGAATGGAAAACTGGTCATACTGGGTCAGACCAATCATCCATCTAGCCCAATGCGCTGCCTAAGAGTGACCAGTGCCAGAGGGAATGAACAGAACAGGCTTGTTGACCTGCAAGATGAGGGTCTTTCCCCCTTACCTTTAACTTCATTGTTGTCAATTCCTACTTCTCCTATCTTACCATACCTCCCCCGAAGTCTCTGGGCAAATCAGGTGTGAACCACTCCTTTGATACCGACGTGTCCCAATCCAGCTCAACTGAGGCAGACTTGGGCCAATGTCAGTTTGGGAAAGGCCCACTTAACCCATGAATGAAAGAAACACAAGGCCAGTTCTGAGGAGGTTTCCAGAGCCAGGCCTGAGGGCTAAATAGTTGTGCTCAAAAGGAAAAGGGGCCTCAGCACCTATAAAAATAACTGGCTGCAAAAAAAACAAAACAAAAATTAAATTAAAAAACCAAACCAAAAAAACAACCCAGAAAAGCTACCATCACACATCCATCACTATTTTAGATTTTGACATCTCCTGCCTGATGTGACATCTTCGCTTTGCAAACAAGAGACCTGGGGAACTCTGGGCTGTTACCTAACTGGGTAAAAGATTACACATCTTGTCTCAAGTAATTTTCCTCTTCATGAAAGATTTATTTTAAAATTTATCAAAATAAATTCCATTTCACATAGAAATAATTACAGTCTATATTGGGTCTCTATTCTCGTACATGCTATTTCTCTCACATATTCCCCCACTCTAATTCTTTTGGAGTGAGATTTTAATTTCAGGATTAGCCACCATTTCCAATATAGTAGGAGGGGACAGGGAGAGAACTAGAAAAAAACCTGAATTATATTGTAACACTGAAAGTTATCACATAATCAGACTCTTATGTTACACTAATTAACTTCACGTTTAATTTCATTGTCGCTGGTAACAACTTTTTCAAAGATTACAAAATATAAACCTATAGGGCAGTTTTCTCTTAATTCCACCAGTGAGCTTTGTGTGAAGTTACATTCTACAATAACCGAGGAGCCTTCCATTTCTGTGAGTTCATATCTCCCTGGGTCTTCTCCCATAAGTGTGGGTTGAAGGGGTCTCACACTACGTGGGAAGGTTGCATCATGAGAAAAACCACCTGTGCTCTATTTTCACACTTTCTAATCTTTCAAAGTAGCAGGAGGTGGAGAAGTGATAGAAATACATTAGATTAAGAGCAAAATTAAGAGACCAAACCACATACTCTGGACTCAGCGTTCATATATCCTGCAGTCTGAATTTGGAATCTGATATACTGCCCCATTGGCACCATCATTTGCCCAGCATGGAAGTGCTTCTTGTCCAACAAGGCAGCCAGATTGGGACCCATAGGCATGGAACCAGCTGTCTCTCTCTGATTCATCAAACTTTGGGAACAACTGTCTTTTACCATTTGGATCCAATTTAATCATGGCATCCTTTAGGAGCGTGATCACTGCCACTTAACTAGGGAGCAGCATTCTAAAAATAGTTTACCTGGGCCACAGGTCACCCTAGCGTCCAACTCTGGGGTGAAAATCAACCACTAGTATCTGCAAGGTCTATCTTTGACCTTACTTGGAGTAATTTTACACTTCTCTGGAATAGAATTCCCCACCAACCACCCAACATATCAGTAGCGATAATGAGGTATAACTCCCCCAAATATGTCCTTTTATTTCTTTAATCTGGTGGCACAGTTTTAAATTAGGGACTAAATTCAGGTGCGTTTTAGAATCCCTGTAAGAAGCCAAATGTCAGGTATCCATTAAAAATAGGTTTCTTTCTGCAGCTATATCACATTCAACACAGATTTCATTTTCTACACATTTGCAGCAGCATCTCCCATGGGTGAGTTGAACAGCAATGTCACTTCCATTTTTCCCATCCCTACCTAGCTAGTGATTGCATTTCCAAAATAATAGGCAACACGCACCTGACTAGGAAGGAGATATCTTCAGGAGCGACCTCCTGCAGGGCTTGGGCCACAACTGCTTTGGGAGACCAATGCATGGGTATTTTGCTTAGTTACAAGTGACCAACAACTGATGATTTGCACAGATTTGTCATCATCGGATCGATGGACTACCAAGGACTAGGGAATCCTCTTCTCAGCCCTTCAGAAAAAATATTGACCTAACCAATTGAACAACAGGGGGATTGGGATGGTGATGAGGAATAAGGGGATCCCTCTGCCTTACCCTACCTTCTTCTGTTGTTACAGAGGCGAAATAACATTTTCCCCTATCCCTGCCATTTGTATATTTTAAGTGAGGAAAATGGTAGTAAAAATATCTGCTCTCCAGCACAACCTGAAGCAACATCAGAGCAACTGGGAATGAAACAATTTGTTCCTGAAGGGAGAACTTGATGACTAACAATTGCTTTGAAATGGGGGGACAGTATAACCATGATGCTCAGGGTTTGTTTAGACTAGGAAAAGTGATGGAGTTTAGGTCAGGTCAAGGGGAAAGCTAATGCCAACCACTGCACCTGGGCTGCATCTGCACTACAACTATGATTGTCTTTTTACACCAAGATCACTAACTTGAGCAGCCAAGGCCATGTACAGTCCTGGTGGATGTAAGGAACAGGTAGTTTTTGCCTCAGTGTAGCTTGTTGGGATCAAACCTCTCCCTCAATATTCCTGGCTGGAGGGACACACACTCCTATGACTCAAAAGGAAAGGAGTTGATAGAAATGATCACAGGACGGACCCCAAAGAAGGGTGAGCTGCAAAAGGCAGAAGCAGGCAATTCATGTGGGCGAGCTGAGAGACTACGGTGAAAATGGTGCAAAGATCACTATGTGCAAATTAGCAAATGTGATTTTAAAAAAAATAGTCTTTGGCCAGCCCTAGTCAAGGCATTTATTACAGTTCTCTCTCATATGGATTTTCTGATGCCTGATAAGGTTTGAGCTGTGATTGAAGCTTTTCCCACATTCAGAGCATGTGTAGGGCATCTCTCCTGTATGGATTCTCCGATGTGTGACAAGGTGTGAGCTCCGACTGAAGCATTTCCCACACTCAGAGCACGTGTAGGGCATCTCTCCTCTGTGGATTCCACAATGTCTGATAAGGTGTGAATGCTGATTAAAGCTTTTCCCACACTCAGAGCATGTGTAGGGCGTCTCTCCTGTGTGGATTCTACAATGTGTGATAAGGTTTGAGTTCCGATTGAACCTTTTCCCACATTCAGAGCATGTGTAGGGTGTCTCTCCTGTATGGATTCTCTGATGTGTGATAAGGTTTGAACTATAATGGAAGCTTTTCCCGCAGTCAGAGCATGTGTAGGGTGTCTCATCCGTGTGGATTTTCTGATGTCTATTAAGGTTTGAGCGCTGATTGAAGGTTTTCCCACACTCGGAGCATGTGTAGGGCGTCTCTCCTATGTGGATTCGCTGATGTGAGATGAGGGTTGAACTATCAGTGAAGCGTTTCCCACACTCAGAGCATCCATAAGGTTTCTCACCCGTGTGAATTCTCTGATGTTTGAAAAGGTTTGAGCTCCAACTGAAGCATTTCCCGCACTCAGAGCACGTGTAGGGTTTCTCTCCTGTGTGGATTCTACAATGTGTGATAAGGGCTGAGCTCCGACTGAAGCTTTTCCCACACTCAGAGCACATGTAGGGTCTCTCTCCTCTGTGGATTCTCTGATGTGTGAAAAGGTCTGAGCTCCCATTGAAGCTTTTCCCACACTCATGGCATGTGTAGCGTGTCTCTTCCAAGTTGATTCTCTCACGTGTAATAAGGTCTGAGTGGCTCAAGTTTTCCTCTGGCCTCTGCTGACTCTCACAGCCTTTTGCTTTTTCTGGGAGTGCACAACTCCCAGAAACATTCCCTTTGGATCTTTCTGATAACGTCCCATGTGGTTCTACTTGCTCAGCATCCTCCTGCCGGGGTTTCTCTTCCTCATTCTCACTCACCATCCCAAGACCTGATGGGTGACAGAGAGAATCCAGATGTAGGTCACTCCCTGTGCCGGAGAGAAAGGAAATCTCAGAGACAGGAATGGTAAAAGGGATGAACAAATCAAAATATGTGTGGGAGAGATCAAACCTATCAGGAGCAGATTTTCTCCAAACCCTTTCCCAGAGGACAAAGGAAGGGATCAGTTTTGGTCCGCATCTCACCAGGACACTCAGGGGAAAGCGAGATCGGGGAGGGATGTGCTGCCAGTTGTCAGTCAGAAAGGACAGTTACCTGTTCCGTAACTGGTGTTCGAGATGCGTTGCTCATGTCTATTCCACAGTAGGTGTGCGTGCTCGCCACGTGCACCAGTGCCAGAAGTTTTCCCCTCAGCAGTACCCGTAGGGGGAGCGCTGCTGCAACCCCTGGAGTGGTGCCTCTATAGTGCGCTATAAGGGGAGCAGTGCGCTCCCCCATCCTCAGTTCCTTCTTGCCAGATCAACTCCGACAGAGGGGAAGGAGGGCGGGATGTGGAATAGACATGAGCAACACATCTCGAAGAACGCCAGTTACGGAACAGGTAACTGTCCTTTCTTCTTCGAGTGCTTGCTCATGGGTATTCCACAGTAGGTGACTGCAAGCTATGTCTGATGGAGGTGGGTAGGAGTTCACAGATTCTCTGGCTGAAGCACAGCTCTACTGAAACCAGCATCATCCCTGGCGTGGGAGACAATCACGTAGCGCAAGGTGAACGTGTGCACTGAGGACCAGGTAGCGGCTCTACAGATGTCCTGGATACAGACATGGGCCACAAAGGCTGTCGCCGAGGCCTGAGCCCTTGTCGAATAAATCCTTACAATAGGTGGTGCGGAAACCCCTGCTAGGCTGTAGCATGTCCAAGCCCATGTGAAAAGCAGAGACCACCTTAGAGAGGAATGCTGGGTGTGGGCAGAGCTGAACCTTGTCCTTGTGAAAGACTGTGTAAGGGGGGGGGGGTCGCAGGTCAGGGCTCTGAGCTCCGAGACCTGCCGGGCTGACGTGATGGCCATGAGGAAGGCTACCTTCAATGAAAGGTGAGACCATGAGCATGTGGCCAGGGGTTCAAATGGGGGCCCCATGAGGCGGGATAACACCAAATTTAGATCCCACTTAGGGACGGGGCTCTAGCATAAGGAAAGGACCTGTCTAGCCCTTTGAGGAAATGCCCGGTCATGGCATGGGAGAAAACCGAGCAGCCCTGGACCAGCGGATGGAACGCCGAAATAGCCACCAGGTGCACCCTGATGGAGGAAGGGGTCAGGCCTTGAGTTCTAAGGTGAAGAAGGTACTCGAGGATAAGTTGGAGCGGGGCAGACGTTGGGGAAGTACCCCGCTCGCCTTGCCCACCTGGAGAACCTGGACCACTTCACCAGGTAGGCTCGGCGGGTGGATGGCTTTCTACTTTCGAGGAGCTTACGCCTGACCCCTTCCGAACACCTTCTCTCCTCCGCATCTAGCTATTGATCAGCCACTCTGTCAAATGGAGGGTGGACAGATTGGGGTGGAGGAGGTGGCCCTGGTCCTGGGAGAGTAGGTCCGGGTGGAACGGCAATGGCCGCGGAGGGGCCACGAGCAAGCCCAGGAGGGTCCTGTACCAATGTTGCTGGGGCGATCAGGACGACGCACGCCTTGTCCGTTTTCACTTTCTCCAGGACCTTGCCAATGAGGGGAAACGGGGGAAAAGGTGTAGAGGAGTTGACCCGACCAGGATAGGAGGAAGGCATCTGAGATCGCGTTCCTCCCCCCCTTCTCCCAGAACAGAACCCGTGACAATGGCAGTTCTGTTGGGTCGCAAACAGGTCTACTTGGTCAGTGCCCCACACTCGGAAGAGCTGGTGAGCGACCACTCATGTTGGGAGAAAACCCTGCTCAAGCCATCGGCCTGTGTGTTGTTGATGCCCGGCAGGTGGAAAGCCTTTAGGGAGATGTCGTGGGCTATACAGAACTCCCATAGGCTGAGAGCTTCCAGGCAGAGGGCCGAGGACCTCATCCCACCTTGCCTGTTGATGTAAAACATCATGGCGGTGTTGTCCGTGAGTACTCTGACCACCTTGCCGTGCAGCAGCGAGCTGAACACCATACAGGCTAAGTATATCACCCTGAGTTCCCTGACGTTTATGTGAAGGGACAGCTCTGCGACTGACCACATCCCTTGGGTCTGTGAGCTCCCTATGTGGGCCCCCAGCCCAAGTCCGATGCATCGGACACTAGGTCTAGTGATGGGGTCGGGTCCTGGAAGGGAACTCCCTGGAGCATATTGGCCGGGCAAGACCACCATTGTAGCGTGGCAATCATCCGCGCCACTACAAGAGGACCTTGTCCAGTTTGTCCCGGGCTTGGGAGAACTCTGAGGCCAGCCAGAGTTGGAGGGGCCTCATCCGAAGCCTGGCATGGCGGACCACGTACATGCACGCCGCCATGTGGCCCAGGAGCTGCAGGCATGCCTTGGCCGTGGTGACGGGGAACTCTATGACCGAGGCTATAAGCCCCTTCAGGGTCTGGAACCTGTCCACGGGAAGGGAGGCTGTGGCCTTGGCGGCATCCAGGAGAGCGCCTATGAATTCTATGCGCTACACCGGAGCCAATGTTGACTTGGCCTCGTTTACTAGGAGGCCTAGGTTGGCACACGTAGCCAAGAGCAGGTCCACGTGGTTCTGTACCTGGGACCGCGAGCTGCCCTTGAGCAGCCAGTCGTCAAGGTAGGGGAATATCTGTACCCCTCGGCATCTGAGGTAGGCTGCCACTACCGCCATACACTTTGTGAATACCCTGGGGCGCGGTGGACAGACCAAACGGGAGGACTGTAAATTGGTAGTGGTCCTGTCCCACTAGGAAATGGAGGAAGCGTCTGTGCCCCTCGAATATATGGATATGGAAATATGCGTCCTGAAGGTCCAGAGTTGCATACCAATCACCAGGGTCCAGAGCGGGTATGATACATGCCAGAGAGACCATGCGGAGCCAGCATTTTGCCATGAACCGATTGAGGTCTCGCAGATCCAGGATGGGCCTGAGCCCCCCTTTCGCCTTGGGGATCAGGAAGTAACGTGAGTAAAACCCTTTCCCCCGGAACTCCCACGGAACCGTCTCCACAGCTCCCAAGCTGAGGAGCCGACCCACTTCCTGCTGTAGCAGGGGTAAATGCGACGGATCCCCCTTGCCGTCCGAGGAAGGGGGGTGGGAGGGCCGGGGTGAGACAAATTGTAGCATGTAACCCTGGGAAATGGTGTTGAGGACCCATCGGTCCGATGTTATTCGGGACCATTCCGTAAGGAATGCACACAAGCGGTTGCTGAAGGCAAACTTTATTGGTAAGAGGGTCCTCTCGGGGGTCACCGGGGTACCCTCCTGCAACTAGTCAAAAACGCCTCTTGCCCTGCCGCTTGCCCCTGGAGGGCCCAGGCTGCGGGGCAGAGTGAGACTGCCTCTGAGGTCACCTCTTTTGTATCTTGGACCTCTTGTAGGCAGGCTCATATCTCGGCTAGGGTGCAGGGACGGAGGCTTGCGTCTTAGGCTTTTCCTTGGGCAGGACATAGAGCCCGAGGGTTTGTAGAGTAGTACGTGAGTCCTTCATGCTATGGAGCCTCACGTCTGTTTGTTCTGCGAACGGGTCCTTGCCATCAAAGGGAAGATCCTGCATCACAGACTGTGCCTCCATGGAGAGCCCAGACAGCAGTAGGCACGATACCCTGCACATGGACACGGCTGAGGCCATGGACCGAGCAGCCGTGTCAACTGCATCCACCGCCACCTGCAAAGAAGCCTCCATAGTGGCGGCGCCCTCCTCCACCAGCACCTTAAAATCCTTCCTTTCACATTCTGGGAGGGAGGGCTCGAATTTCAGCAGTGACCCCCACAAGTTAAACTCATAACCACTGAGGAGGGCCTGGTGGTTGGCCACCTGGAGCTGGAAGCTGGCAGACGAATAAAGCTTCCTGCCAAACAAGTCCAGTCTTTTAGAGTCTTTATTTTTGGATGTGGTTCCCGGTTGACCCTGTCTTTCCCTATGATTTACGGACTCCACCACTAGGGAGTTGGGGGCCGGGTGGGTATAAAGGTATTCATGCCCTTTCGTGGGTACAAAGTATTTGCACTCTGCCTTTTTTGATATCGGCGCAAGGGAGGCTGGCGTTCACCAGAGGGCATTCGAGATGTTTGGCTCTCCTGCTGCACGAAGGGGTGGCTCTCTGCTCGGTACCGAGGACGAGAGCACGTTAAACAGTGAATCTGAGGGTCCCTCCAGCTCTTCAGCTTGGAGTTGGAGACTGGATGCTACTCGCTTTAGTAGCTCCTGATGAGCTCTGAAGTCTTCCTGCGGTGCGGAGGGGGCAGGGGCTGCAATTTTGACATCCGGTGCGGGGTAGGGGGCCGGTACGGGGCTCTGCATGTCAGCCGGTGCCACGGGATCCACTCCTTGGTCGGACTCCTCGAGCAGTGCCGAGGATCCATGACCTGCCGATCTATCCATTGGAGGTCTGGATAGTGCGGCTGAAGGAGCCTCTGATGCCCCTGCTATTGACCGAGGGCCTTGCTGGGCGTGTACGGGGGGCCAAGGGGGTCCACTGGCACCACTGGCCTTGCCACGGGGGCCCTTGCCATTGACTCTGGTGCAGCACCGGCGGCACCAGCTGGCTGGGTTGGCCCGGCTGAGTAGTAGGGCGCCGCGTGGAGGTCGAGGTTACCAATGACCTATAGGTGCCGTGGGAGCGGTACGAGCTCCGGTACAGAGAGCAACGTCTGCCATGGGACCAGACTCCGACGTTGATGAACCTCGAGCTGCTACTCCTCGAGACGCTTCAACGCCTGGATCCACGACGACGGGGAGCTGGCGATCCCCGCCGGAAGCCGTGGGCATGAGAGAGCTGGAGCGTGACCGGCGACAGTGCCCGTGTCGGGAGCGGCTTCGGTAGCTTCACCGGGAATGGGAGCGTCTACGGCGTCTGCCCCTGTCCCGCCGATACTCTGTACTCGGCGTGGAGCAGTGCCTGGAACTCTGCTCCGACGGCACCCGACCAGACAACTTGTTGGGCGACGAAAGCGTAGGCTGGAGGCTGTGTCCTGACAGGACACTGATTGGCAAGCGGGCCCAAAAGCGATCCCCTGACCGGGATCTGCGTCGGGTTGGTGTCGACTGACGAGAGCCCAGCGGCGGCTGGCCTCTAGAGCGGTGCCCCGGGCACCTGCAGAGTCATAATGTCTTTGGCCGCCTGCAGGGCCTCCAGCATCGAAGGCATGCGGACGTCTGGAGAGGCCTGAGTCGACGCAACCGGGCTGCTCCGTTCAACCTGAGTTGGAGGTCTGGAGGCCAGGGGGGAACTGGGGCTGCCCGACGCGGGTCTAGCCTCACCCCTTGCTTTCTCTCGACGCCTCTGAGAGGACGGGGCCTTTCTCTGCTTCTTGGACGTGGAGTGGTGCCGGCCACCGGAAGGTGCCGGGAGATCGCTGCACACTGAAGACGAAGTGCCCGGTGCAGATTCTGCTCGGCGCACCGGGGTTAGGGCCAGCGCCAACTCCAACTCCATGAGAAGGGCCCGGAGTCTAATGTCTCTCTCTTTTTTAGTTCTGGGTTTAAAGGACCTGCAGATCTTACAGCGGTCACTGATGTGAGATTCGCCCAAGCAGCAGAGACAGTCGGCGTGTGGGTCACTTCTAGGCATCGAATGCCTGCAAGACTCTCACAATTTAAACCCTGGGGCCCGGAGCATGCTCCGGCCCAAACACTAACTAATTAACTAAGCTGAAAACTTTATTGAACTAACACAGGTACTATTAACAATTAAACGAGTTCTGGGATGAGCTGCAGCAAAACTGGAGCAAGTAGTTCCGATGCACCGTCACTGGTGGCAAGAGAAACTGAGGGTGAGGGGAGCGCGCGGCTCCTCTTATAGGACGTTATAGAGGTGCCACTACAGGGGTCGCAGCAGCACTCTCCCTACGTATTGCTGAGGGAAAAACTTCCGGCACCGGTGCTCGTGGCGAGCACGCACACCTACTGTGGAATACACATGAGCAAGCACTTGAAGAAGAATAGGTGGGAAGCCATGAGTGACATCTGCAGGGAACAATCCTGAACTTGGAGAACTCACAAGGTCTTTGTAAGGCATCCCAAATGTTTCCTGTATTCACAGACAGTTTTTGAGTTGGTTTAATCAATTTCTCACCTGTGCAGGCAGCTCTCGGGAGCACTTCTTTCTCAGAGCCCTGGAGGTTTGGGACCCACGGCGCTTTCCCTCGTCCCAGATGCGACATCACATCAGGTTTGGAAACTGGAAACCCTACTCAAGGCAAAGAAAAGAAGGGAGGTCAGTGGAATTTGTGGGATACTTGTCACAAAGAATATTCCATGGTTTTAACCCCAGCTCATTTTTAAGCAGTAACATCCCAAGGCCAGCTTCCTTGGCTCAATGTGGCATGAGAGTTATTATTATAATAAATCATATTCATTACCTTAGTGCCTAAGGACCAACTAAGAGTGGGTCCCCATTGTGCTAGGCAAAGTACAAACACGGAATAGTAGATGGCCCATGCCCTGAAGAATTTACAATCTAAATAGACAAGACAGACACAGAATGGGGGAAGGGGTAGAACCCACTGTTAGAATATAGATATTCAGGCCTGCCTGTAAAGCCTATACTTTAAGAACTTAGGTGTATTTTTATCACTTAGCTAGTTACAGGGGTATAAAAACAAAAAATCTAAATCACAGTCCGCCTGTGTCTGGGTCTTGTCTCATTAGGATGGTCTGAGCCTTGTTCTTAGGCTAAGGCCTTTGGTTAAGCTGCAGGGGGAGCCATAAGACGGGAAGCGTAGGGTCACATCCCAAACCAGTTACACTGAAATAAGGTGGTATTGGGCTGTTAGAAAGATGATCTTGTCCTGACAGTGCCCATCACCACCAGATAAAGAAACAGATCTTCAGATGGTTAAAGAAAACTTAGTTTGATAGCATCCTGTCTGGCAAGAAATCACTTCTCAATGGTTGTGAAACCCTCATTTCTGTATTGTTTTATCTTTACGTCCCCCACTTTACTATTGTTAACCTGTCTAATTCTCTAATTGTTTCTGTCTGATGTATAATTAATTTTGCTAGGTGTAAGTTAATTAGGGTAGTGGGATATAATTGGTTAGGGAATTATGTTACATGTTAGGATTGGTTAGTTAAATTTCAGTAAAATGATTGGTTAAGGTATAGCTGAGAATATTATTATATAAACTGGTGTTAAGTGGGGGGAAGGGAAATTGGAATCATGTTTGTTAAGGGGGGGAATGGGAATAGGGACACAGGCAAGGTTCTGCAGTGTCAGAGCTGGGAAGGGAACACTGGGAAACAGACTATCGGTGTATAGAGATAAGCCCGACTGGTGTGAAGAGCTTCGGAAAATGCTTGCTTGGAAACTAACCGTAAAAAACATCGCTTTATCTCACCAGGTTGCAGCCAGACAGATTTCTTGGATCGGCACCTGCACCAGGAAGGCTGATGATGATGCCTGCACCCTAGTGGAGTGAGCCATCATGATAGTCGGCAGGGGCACCTTCACCAGTTCATAAGAGTAGTGGATGCAGGCCGTGATCCAAGACGAGATTCTCTGGGCGGACAATGGGCAACCCTTCATCCTGTCTGCGACAGCAACGAACAACTGCGTTGACATTCAGAACAGCTTCATTCTATCTGTGTAGAAGGCCAGCACCCGTCTGACCTCCAGGGTATACAGCCTGCATGCCTCATCCATCACATGAGGCTTTGGACAAAAGACCAGTAAATATATGTCTTGACCAGTATGAAACTGGGAGACGAGCTTGGGCAGAGAAGCCAGGTGCAGATGCAGCTGGATCTTGTCCTTATAGAAGACCATATAAGGCGGCTCCGATGCGAGTGTCCTGATGTCGGAAACCCTATGGGCCAAAGATATAGCGACCAAGAAGGAGACCTTCCAGGAGAGAAGCAGAAGGGAGCAGGAAGCAAAGGGTTCAAAGCGGGAACCCATGAACCTTGACAGCACAAGAATCAGGTCCCAAGGGGAGACCAGGTCCCAGACATGAGGGTAGAGATACTCCAGATCTTTCAAGAACCGTGTGCCATCATGGAATGGGCGAAGACAGTCTTTTTTTTTTTTTTTTTTTTTTAAAGGGATGGAAGAGACTTCAGGATGTCATCTAGTCCAACATCAACTAAATCATCCCAGCCAGGGCTTTGTCAAGCTGGGCCTTAAAAACCTCTAAGGATGGACATTCCACCACCTCCGTAGGTAACCCATTCCAGTGCTTCACCACCCTTGTAGTTCAACATAGACCTCCCTCACTGCAACTAGAGACCATTGCTCCTTGTTCTGTCATCTGCCACCACTGAGAACAGCCGAGCTCCATCCTCTTTGGAACCCCCCATTCAGGTAGTTAAAGGCTGCTATCAAATCCCCCCTCACTCTTCTCTTCTGCAGACTAAACAATCCCAATTCCCTCAGCCTCTTCTCATAAGTCATGTGTCCCAGCCCCCTAATCATTTTCATTGCCCTCTGCTGGACTCTCTCCAATTTGTCCACATCCTTTCTGTAGTGGGGTGCCCAAAACTGGACGCAATACTCCAGATGTGGCCTCACCAGTGCCAAATAGAGGGGAATAATTAGTTCCCTTGATCTGCTGGCAATGCTCCTACTAATGAAGCCCAATATGCCGTTAGCCTTCTTGGCAACAAGGGCACAGTGCTGACTCATATCCAGCTTCTCATCCACTGTAATCCCCAGGTCCTGTCTTGAAACTGAGTGTGGAATGACAAAATGGCTGCCAGGTGTACCCTGAAGAAAGACAGCAACAGGCCCAGGAGCTTAAGGTGCAGCAAAGGTCCAGGATGTGCTGCAGTGGGGCCTCTTCAGTGCAAATGTGTCAGAGGCCCAACACGTGAACCGCTTCCACTTTGCCACATAGGTAGCCATGGTGGAGGGTTTCCTGCTGCCCAGCAGGACCTGCTGGACACCATCGGAGCACTGCCATTCGTCCATACTTATCCACGCAGAAGCCAAGCTGTCAGGTGCAGCATCGCCAGATACAGATGCAGCAGATTGCTGTGGTTCTGGAACAACAGATCCAGCCAAAGAGGCAGCTGCAGCAGGGTGGCCACTGAAAGACTCAACAGCCTGCCAAACCATGGCGAGGCCATGCGGGGGCTATGAGGATGCAAAACAAAGAAAATGTCATCATCTTTAGCAGGACCTTGTGGATTAAAGGCACCGACGCAAAGGCATATATCAGCGCTCCCGACCACTGAATCAAGAAGGAGTCTCACAGGGAGCTTTTGTCCCTTCCCTGCAGAGAACAGAACACGTGGCACTTTCTGTTCTGCCTAGATGCAAACAGGTCCACCTGTGGCGTCCTCAACCTATGGGGGATTAGGTTGTCCACCTCCGGATGGAGTGACCGTTCATGGCGAGACGAGAAGGTCCTGCTGAGGTGATCTGCCAGGACGTTCTTGGTTCCAGGCAGGTGGGCGGCTACCAGATCAATGGCATGCTGCACACAAAAGTCCCAGAGGCTGAGCACCTCCCAACAAAGGGCTGAAGACCTGGCACTGCCCTGTCTGTTGATGTAATACATTGCGGCGGTATTGTCTGTCAGGACCTGCATGTCCAAGACCAGGGTGAGTGGCGGAGATGGGGTCATAAAGGGAACTCCTTGCAGCACCGACTTGGGATCCAGCCCCCAGTCCAGGGACGAGAGGATGTGGCTCAGCACCGTGACGACTCGGTCCAGGGTGTGCCTGCTGGGGATATAGACCGAGGCCAGCCATGCTTGCAGAGGCCGCAGATTAAGTCTGACCGTGTACGTGCACGCGGCCATGTGGTCCATCAGTCGCAGGCACATGTGGGCCATGGTGAGCAAGTAGCTCTTTACGTGGGAAATCAGGTCCAATATGGCCCAAAAATGCACCTCCAGAAAGCAGGCCCTGGTCCGCGAGTCGTCGAGAACCACTCTAATAAATTCTATGCGTTGGACTGGAGTCAACGTGGACTTATCTGTGTTTAATAGTAGGCCCAGGTCACTGCAGGTGGAGTGCACCAGATCAAGGCTCCTTTGCACCTGCCCCGGAGACCTACCCTTGATGAGCCAGTCATTGAGATATGGGAAGATCTGGATCCCTTGACGTGTCAGGTAAGCTGCCACTGGCATCATGCATTTTGTGAACATTCTGGGAGCTGAGGACAGGCCAAAGGGAAGCGCTGTGAACTGGAAGTGGTGCCCAGCCACCATGGAACGCAGGAAACTCCTGTGTCCCAGGAATCTGTAGACATGAAAGTAAGCATCCTTGAAGTTGAGAGTGACATACCAGTTTCCCAGATCCAGGGAAGGGATGATGGAGGCCAGAGAGACCAAGCGAAATTTCAATTTCTTGAGAGATGTGTTGAGGCGATGCAGGTCCAGGATGGGTCTTAGGCCCCCTTTGGCCTTCAGGATTAGGAAGTAGCAGGAGTAGAATCCTCTTCCTTACATGTCCCAAGGAACCTTCTGCACAGCCCCCAAGTCCATGAGCTTTTCGACCTCCTGAATGAGGAGTTGCTCATGAGAAGGGTCCCTGAGAAGGGACAGAGAAGTGGGAGGGAGAGGCAGTGAAAAATTGCAGGGTATAGCCCCGAGCTATTATGTCCAGGACACAGCAGTCCAATGTAACCTGCGACCAGGTCGAACGGTAGGGAGAGAGGCGGTTAAGGAAAAGGCAGGAAGGATCCGGATGGCTGTCTGGGGCTTTGCTCTCGGGCGCACCCTCAAAATGAGCATTTTTGGCCCACTAGATGTTTGGCGGGTTCAGGTTGCACAGGTGAGTGGGAGGAAGAAGGGCATCCATGACTAAAACTAGCATCCCTTCTTAATGCAGAGCCATGATGGGGTTGCCAGTCTTGTCGGCTGGGGCGGCTTTCTAGCAGACTGTGATGTGTGTATGCCCAACGAGCAAAGGGTAGCTCTAGTGTCCTTCAACCCGTGCAGCCTGGTGTCCATCTGCTCAGAGAAAAGACCAACCCTGTCGAAGGGGAGGTCTTGAATTGAAGTCTGAATCTCCTGGGAGAAGCCTGCCATTTGGCGCCACATAACAACCGCCAATGTGACCACCCAAGCCGCCGAGTCCGCTGCATGCCATGCCATCTACAGGGAGCATCTGGCCACTGTGGTACCCTTCTCCACTAGGGTGCCAAACTCTTGGGCTAGACCTTGCAGGAACTTTTTGAGACCATCCCAGAGGTTAAAGTTATATCTGCCCAACAGGGCCTGATGGTTTGCCACACAAAATTGTAAGCAGGTGGTAGAATAAACTTTTCTCCCAAATAGGTTGAGCCTTTTGGCCTCTTTGGTCTTGGGAATTGAGGAGGTGTGACCTTGTTTGTCCTTGTTGTTGGCCGCAGACACAACCAGCGAGCCCGGGGGTGGGTGGGTACAAAGGTATTTGAAACCTTTGGCCAGAACAAAATACTTCTTCTCGGCCCATTTCGAGGTGGGAGGAATGGAAGAAGGGGTTTGCCAAAGGGTCTTGGCTATCTTGAGAACCCCTTCATGCACAGGCAGGGCGACCAGGGTGGGCGTAGAGGTCAAGAAGACATTGAAAGGGTGTCCCCTCCTGCTCTGCCATCTCCTGCACCTCCAGCCCCAAGTTCTCGGCCACGTGCCAAAGTAGGGCTTGATGCTCCCTAAAGTCATCCGGTGGGCTAGCCCTTGAAGATCCTGTGACTGCTTCATCCGGGCACAATGAGGAAGATTGGACCGCTGGGGGAGGTCCTGGGGTGTCAACTGCTGCCACGGATGGAGGCAAAGGGGTGAGCATGGGTTCCTCCACTCCGGTCTCCGAACAAGCCCCAGGCACCAAGCACAGAGAATTGATTGGTGGCACCGATACGGCAACCGAGGAGCACTGCAAAGGGGGCGTCGTCATATCCGGTACGCCCCACGTGCTCCAATAAGGCCACTGCCCACACTGCAACTGCGTTGCCGCAGTTGACAGTACAGGTTCCGGTGCTCAATCTCACCAATGGGACCTGGGCAATGGGCTGAACTGGCCCTCCATGCCGGAGGAATCACCTTCCAGGGACCAGGGAGGGGCCTTTGAGGCCTGTAGCTGTTTGCTGGTCATGGCTACCAGTGACCGCTGACCAGATGTGGGAGACTGGTGTCAGTACTGGGGAGAATGGTACCAGAGCCAGGGAGAACAGGGCTGAGACAGGGAATGCTCCCACTGCGCCAGCGATCGGGACCAACATCTGGAGGACGACCGACGAAAGGATGAGCAGCTGGGAGTAGTGCACATGGAGAAAAATTGATCACCATCCTCTGTATAGCAGCCCTTAACATAGCTGAAGACTGTTATCAGGTCCTGCCCTCCTCCCTCCCCCCAGCCATCTTTTCTCAAGACTAAACATGACCAATTCTTTACCTTTCCTCACAGGTCACATTTTAGAATAGTGAGCTAGCTTTGTGGCTTTAATTTTCAATGGATATGAGCAGGGCATGATTGCAATAAGAATGGTGCAATAATGGAGACAAGAGACGATGAGAGCCTGGTTAAGAGTTTTAGCTGTGTGGATGGATAGGAAAGCCTGTGGGACGTGATTGTAGAAAGAAAATGCAAGATGTAGAAATAGGCTGCATGGAAGGACCTAGAAAGAGGTGTGTGTTGCAGCGTATGTGCAGCGCACAGACGTGAGTGACAGAAGGGATAGTGAAAAGAACAGGAGTACTTGTGGCACCTTAGAGACTAACAAATTTATTAAAAGAAGGGATAGTGGTGGTTTCTCCAGTGATACAGAAAGGAGGTGGGGGGTGGCTTGGGGAAATATTAAGAGCTGTGTTCTGGCCATTTTAGCTTTTGAACTTGAGCTGATGGCCAGACATTTATGAGGAAGTGTTAGAGAGAGAGGCTGAGATTTCAGTTTAGGGAGAAAGACAGGTCTGGAGCAGAGAGTTAGATCTGTGAGTTGTCAGCATAGAGACGGTAGCCGAATTTGTGTTTGTGGATGAGATTACCAGAGATAAGGTACAGAGGAAGAAGAGAAGCGGACCAAGGACAGAGCTTGTGTAAGGCCTGTAGAAAGCTAGAGTGGGGATGAGGAGGACTGTCCAAGGACACACTGAAGGAGAGATCAGAGAAGTAGGAGGAGAAGCAGGAGAGGATAAGGGAAGATCAGATTTCAAGATGATGACCATGGTCAGTGGTGTCAAAGACAGCTGACACATCAAGGAGGAGGAGGATGGAGTACTGGCTCTGAGCTTTGCCTAAGGACAGGTCATTAGAGACTTTGGCAAAAGCAGCCTCAGTGAAGTGCTACAATCTCTGACTCCCTGAAACCTTCCCTTCCTACCCCCACCCGACCCTCCTACTTCCTAGAGCAACCACTCTCCAACCCCATCACTCCAACTGTCTGTCTGTGAAAGGGCCTTCTCGTACTGTGACAGTCTGAGGCTCTGTTCTTAGGCTAAGTAAGGCCTTTGGCTAAGCAGCAGAGGCAGCCATAAACTGAGAAGTGAACGGTCACATCCTCACCTTCTAAACTAGTCACATTAAAATAAGGCAATCTGGGGCTGTTAGGAAGGTGATCCGATCTATCACCTCCAGAGAAAGGGAAAAGCCTAGAACATGTAAAAAGAAATTTAGTTTAATAGTTTTCTGTCTGGTAAGAACTCACTTATCAATAGACACAGCTGGAAAACCCTTATGTCTGTATAGATGTAATTGTGAAATCCTCACTTCTATATTGTTTTGTATGTTTATTTGCATGGTCTCTGTCTGGTTCTGTAATTGTTTCGGTCTGCTGTATAATTAATTTTGCTGGGTGTAAACTAATTAAGGTGGTGGAATATAATTGGTTAAATAACCATGTTACAGTATGTTAGGATTGGTTAGTTAAATTTCAGTAAAATGATTGGTTAAGGTATAGCTAAGCAGAACTCACATTTTACTATATAGTCTGCAGTCAATCAGGAAGCTAGGGGGGGAATGGGAACAGGGAATGGGGGTGGGGAAATTGGAATCATGTTTTGCTAAGGGGGGAATGGGAACAGGGAATGGGAACAGGGATGGCTCTGTGGTGTCAGAGCTAGGAAGGGGGACACTGAGGAAGGAAACTGGAATCATGCTTGCTGGAAGTTCACCCCAATAAACATCAAATTGTTTGTGCCTTTGGACTTCGGGTATTGTTGCTCTCTGTTCATGCGAGAAGGACCAGGGAAGTCAGAGGGTGAAGGAATAAGCCCCCTAATACCTTGTCTCAAGGACTCCTGAATGAAACCCTCACACTCTCTCCTGTCCACAGATGGGTGCATCTGATTGCCACATTCTCATTACATTTAGAAAGTTATAGCAGACCACCAGCTGCACTAGATTTAAGGTTCAGCTTTCTCTTTAAAGGCCAACTATTTTAATTTCTCTAAAATTTACATGCTTACTCATATTGTCCTGAAATACACTGCTCATTATGTGGGTGCAGAACAGGGTTAGTGGTCCAAAGATGGGGTTAATTGCTCCAGAGGTTCCTGAGCTACAGCCCTCCAAAAACAAGCTTTTGACCAAAATCACCTTGCTCTGATAACATTCTCTTGCACACAACTGCGGTTCAAATTGTGGTTCTGATTATCCGCTGACTGCTAGTCACTTGGCATCTATCTCAGATGGTGTACGGTGCACACTGCCCATTTGGGGAAGCAACACCAAACAACTTAATAACTATAGTGCTTGGAACTTCAGATCAACAAAAGCCAAAGAATGGCCACATTGGG
This sequence comes from Trachemys scripta elegans, assembly GCF_013100865.1. NCBI lineage: Eukaryota > Metazoa > Chordata > Testudines > Emydidae > Trachemys > Trachemys scripta. The sequence goes on along the minus strand of NC_048322.1, from coordinate 5,093,905 downwards.
TCAGAACAATGGTCCATCTAGTGCAGTATCCTGTCTTCCGGTAGTAGCCAATGCCAGATGCTTCAGAAGGAGCTATTCGAGTGATCCATCTCCTGTCATCCACTCACAGCACATGGCAGTTAGAGGCTTAGGGACACCCAGAGCATGGGGTTGCATCTCTGACCATCTTGGTTAGTAACAGGTGATGGACTCATCCTCCATGAATTTATCTAACTCTTCTTTTAACCCAGTTATAATTACAGCCTTCACAACAACCCCTGGCAATGAGTTCCACAGGATGACTGTGCATTGTGTGAAGAAATACTTCCTTTTGTTTGTTATAAATCTGCTGCCTATTAATTTCATCATCTGACCCCTGGTTCTTGTGTTATGCGAAGGGGTAAATAACACTTCCTTATCCACTTTCTCCACACCAGACATGATTTTATAGACCTCTATCATATCCCCCCCTTAGTCATCTCTTTTCCAAGCTGAACCCTCCCCCAGTCTTTTTCCTCTCTCCTAATAGGGAAGCTGTTCCATAACCCTCATAATTTTTGTTGTCCTTCTCTTCACCTTTTCCAATTCTAATATATCCTTTTATGAGATGGGGTGACCAGAACTCCACACAGTATTTAAGGTTGGGCACACCATGGATTTATATAGTGGCATTATGATATTTTCTGCCTTAGAATCATAGAATATCAGGGTTGGAAGGGACCTCAGGAGGCCATCTAGTCCAACCCCCTGCTCAAAGCAGGACCAATCCCCAGACAGATTTTTGCCCCAGATCCCTATATGGCCCCCTCAAGGATTGAACTCACAACCCTGGGTTTAGCAGGCCAGTGTTCAAACTACTGAGTTATCCCTCCCCCCTTATTACCTACCACTTCCCGAACAGTTCCTAACATTTGGTTAGCTTTTTTTGACTCATTGCATATTGAGTAGATGTTTTCAGAGAACTATTGACAATAACACAGATTTCTTTTTTGAGTGGTAACCAATATGGCTCTACCATAAGCTCTTTCGTGGCCAGAAAATAAAAAGGAATCCTACAAAAAGTGGAATCATGGACAAATTTCTATGGATGAGTACAAAAGAATTGCACAAGCATGTGGGGACAAAATCAGAAAGATTAACTCACAAAATGAATTACACCTTGGAAGTGATACAAAAAAGGCCATAAGAGAAGGGTTCTATAAATATATTAGGAGCAAGAGACCAGGGGAAGGAAAGTGTTACTTGCCAGAGAAGAAAAGGAGCTAATAATAGATGACATCATCAAGACAAAGGTTTTTAATGCCTTTTTGCATTCCCTAAACAAATGTAATTGTGATCAGATACTTAATTATTCTTAACCAAGAGGGGGAAGGAACAGAAACCACAATGGGGAAATAAGAGGTTGAAAAAATATTTACATAAATTTAATTTAAGTCAGCAGGACCTAATGAAATTCATCTTGGGCTACTGAAGGAATTAGCTGAAGCAATCTTGGAACAGTTAATTATCTTTGACAGCTCCAGGAGGATGGTGAGGTCCCACAAGACTGCAGAAGGGCAAACATAAAACCTGTCTTCAAAAAGGGGAACAACGAAGACCTGGGGAACAGAGGCCAGTCAAGCCTAGTTTAGATACCCAGAAAGAAAAATGTTTTAAATAATCAATGTATAAGCACCTAGAGGATACTAAAGTGATAAGTTATAGCCAGATAGATCATCAAATACGAATCATGCCAAACCAATCTAATTTCCTACTTTAACAGGGGTACTGGCCTTATGGATCTGGGGGACACTGTAGACATGACATATCTTGATTTTAGGAAGACTTCTGACAGAAGACCTAATGACATTCTCATCAGCAAATTAGGGAAATGTGGTGTATTTGAAAGTCTGTACTCAAAGAGTAATTATTAATGGCATGCTGACAAACTGGGAGGATGTACCTAATGCGGTCCCACAGGAGCCAATCCTCGATCTGTTACTACTCAATATTTTCATTAATGACTTGGATAATGGAGTGGAGAGTGTGCTTATTAAATGTGCAGATGACACCGAGCTGGGAAGAGTTGCAAACACACTGGAGAACAGGATTAGAATTCAAAATGACCTTTATAAATTAGAGAATTGAGCTGAATGAACAAGATGAAATTCAATAAAGACAAGTGCAAAGTACTACATTTTAGGGACGGAAAAGCCAATGCACAACTACAAACTGGGGGACTAACTGGCTAGGGGGCAGTACTACTCAAAAGGATCTGGGGGTTATAGTGGATNACTGCCAGAGCGTGCCTCCAACTCCTGGGTCATATGTCGGCATGCATATATGTGGTTCATCACTCCAGACTCTGGATGTGACCCCTTCAGCTCTGGTTGGCCTCAGCATTTTTCCAGTCCAGAGACAGGATGGACAAAGTCCTCACTGTTCCTGAGCCTGTGTTAGCCTCCCTGCACTGGTGGTCCACCCCAGGGAACATGCTCTAAGGGTTTCGTTCAGGGGCCAGTTCCTGACTGTAGAGTTGGTGTCCGATGGGTCGGACTTTGGGTGGGGAGCCCATGTGGGAAACCTCCAGACCCAAGGTCTTTGGCCCACACAGGAACCAGCCCTGCACATAAATATCAAGGAGCTCAGAGCGGTCCATCTAGCCCGTGTAGCCTTTCGCTCGTGCCTAGCAGGCAGAGTGGTCAGAGTTCTCACAGACAACACAGCCTTGATGTTCTACACTGACAGGCAAGGCAGGGCCTGCTCCTCAGCCCTCTGCCAGGAAGCCCTTAGGCTGTGGGACTTCTGTATAGCCCACAATAGCAACTTGGAAGCCCACCACTTACCGGGTGTCCAAAACTCTTGGGCGGATTGGCTGAGCCGGGACTACTCCCCTCAGCACAAATGGTCACTGCACCTGGAGGTGATGCACAGGATTTTCTGAATGTGGGGCACTCTCCAAGTGGACCTCTTCGCAACCAGGCAGAGCCACCGCTGTCCCCGTTTCTGTTCCAGGGGAGGGCTGGGCATGGGCGCGATCTTCCTTCTGTCCTGGGTCAGTCAGCTTTTCTATACCTTTCCCCCAATTCCGCTGATTGGCAACGTCTTGGAAAAGATAAAGATGGACAGGGCTTGCGTCCTTCTGATCACCCCGGCATGGCCCAGACAGCACTGGTACGGGACTCTCACGAGCTTGGCAGTCATAGAATCATAGAATCATAGACTATCAGAGTTGGAAGGGACCTCAAGAGGTCATCTAGTCCAACCCCCTGCTCAAAGCAGGACCAATTCCCAGCTAAATCATCCCAGCCAGGGCTTTGTCAAGCCGGGCCTTAAAAACCTCTAAGGAAGGAGACTCCACCACTTCCCTAGGTAACGCATTCCAGTGTTTCACCACCCTCCTAGTGAAAAAGTTTTTCCTGATATCCAACCTGGACCTCCCCCACTGCAACTTGAGACCATTGCTCCTTGTTCTGTCATCTGCCACCACTGAGAACAGCCGAGTTCCATCCTCTTTGGAACCCCCCTTCAGGTAGTTGAAGGCTGCTATCAAATCCCCCCTCATTCTTCTCTTCTGGAGACTAAACAATCCCAGTTCCCTCAGCCTCTTCTCATAAGTCATGTGCTCCAGACCCCTAATCATTTTTGTTGCCCTCCGCAGGACTGTTTCCAATTTTTCCACATCCTTCTTGTAGTGTGGGGCCCAAAACTGGACACAGTATTCCAGATGAGGCCTCACCAATGTCGAATAAAGGGGAACGATCACGTTCCTCGATCTGCTGGCAATGCCCCTACTTATATAGCCCAAAATGCCGTTAGCCTTCTTGGCAACAAGAGCACACTGTTGACTCATATCCAGCTTCTCGTCCACTGTGACCCCTAGGTCCTTTTCTGCAGAACTGCTACCTAGCCATTTGGTCCCTAGTCTGTAGCAGTGCATGGGATTCTTCCGTCCTAAGTGCAGGACTCTGCACTTGTCCTTGTTGAACCTCATCAGGTTTTTTTTGGCCCAATCCTCTAATTTGTCTAGGTCCCTCTGTATCCGATCCCTACCCTCTAGTGTATTTACCATGCCTCCTAATTTAGTGTCATCTGCAAACTTGCTGAGAGTGCAGTCCACACCATCCTCCAGATCATTAATAAAGATATTAAACAAAACTGGCCCCAGGACCGACCCTTGGGGCACTCCGCTTGAAACCGGCTGCCAACTAGACATGGAGCCATTGATCACTACCCATTGAGCCCGACGATCTAGCCAGCTTTCTATCCACCTTACAGTCCATTCATCCAGCCCATACTTTTTTAACTTGGCGGCAAGAATACTGTGGGAGACCGTATCAAAAGCTTTGCTAAAGTCAAGGAATAACACATCCACTGCTTTCCTCTCATCCACAGAGCCAGTTATCTCATCATAGAAGGCATTTAGGTTAGTCAGGCACGACTTCCCCTTCGTGAATCCATGCTGACTGTTCCTGATCACTTTCCTCTCCTCTAAATGTTTCATAATTGATTCCTTGAGGACCTGCTCCATGATTTTTCCAGGGACTGAGGTGAGGCTGACTGGCCTGTAGTTCCCCGGATCCTCCTTCTTCCCTTTTTTAAAGATGGGCACTACATTAGCCTTTTTCCAGTCATCTGGGACCTCCCCCAATCACCATGAGTTTTCAAAAATAATGGCTAATGGCTCTGCAATCTCACCCGCCAACTCCTTTAGCACCCTCGGATGCAGCGCATCCGGCCCCATGGACTTGTGCACGTCCAGTTTTTCTAAATAGTCCCGAACCACTTCTTTCTCCACAGAGGGTTGGTCACCTTCTCCCCATGCTGTACTGCCCAGTGCAGCAATCTGGGAGCTGACCTTGTGCGTGAAGACAGAGGTAAAAAAATCATTGAGTACATTAGCTTTTTCCACATCCTCGGTCACTAGGTTGCCTCCCGTAATCAGTAAGGGGCCCACACTTTCCTTGATTTTCTTCTTGTTGCTAACATACCTGAAGAAACCCTTCTTGTTACTCTTAACATCTCTTGCTAACTGCAACTCCAAGTGTGATTTGGCCTTCCTGATTTCATTCCTGCACGCCTGAACAATATTTTTATACTCCTCCCTGGTCATTTGTCCAATCTTCCACTTCTTGTAAGCTTCTTTTTTGCGTTTAAGATCAGCAAGGATTTCACTGTTTAGCCAAGCGGGTCGCCTGCCATATTTACTATTATTTCTACACATCGGGATGGTTTGTTCCTGCAACCTCAATAAGGATTCTTTAAAATACAGCCAGCTCTCCTGGACCCCTTTGCCCTTCATGTTATTCTCCCAGGGGATCCTGCCCATCTGTTCCCTGAGGGAGTCAAAGTCTGCTTTTCTGAAGTCCAGGTCCGTGTTCTGCTGCTCTCCTTTCTTCCTTGTGTCAGGATCCTGAACTCGACCATCTCATGGTCACTGCCTCCCAGGTTCCCATCCACTTTTGCTTCCCCTACTAGTTCTTCCCTGTTTGTGAGCAGCAGGTCAAGAAAAGCTTTGCCCCTAGTTGGTTCCTCCAGCACTTGCACCACGAAATTGTCCCCTACACTTTCCAAAAATTTCCTGGATTGCCTGTGCACCGCTGTATTGCTCTCCCAGCAGATATCAGGGTGATTAAAGTCTCCCATGAGAACCAGGGCCTGCGATCTAGCAACTTCTGCTAGTTGCCAGAAGAAAGCCTCGTCCACCTCATCCCCCTGGTCTGGTGGTCTATAGCAGACTCCAACCACGACATCAGCCTTGTTGCTCCCACTTCTCAACTTTATCCAGAGACTCTCAGGTTTTTCTGCAGTTTCATACCAGAGCTCTGAGCAGTCATACTCCTCTCTTACATACAACGCAACTCCCCCACCTTTTCTGCCCTGCCTGTCCTTCCTGAACAGTTTATATCCATCCATGACAGTACTCCAGTCGTGTGAGTTATCCCACCAAGTCTCTGTTATTCCAATCACATCATAGTTCCCTGACTGTGCCAAGACTTCCAGTTCTCCCTGCTTGTTTCCCAGGCTTCTTGCATTTGTGTATAGGCACTTAAGATAACTCCTCGATCGTCCCTCTTTCTCAGCAAGAGACAGGAGTCCTCCCCTCTTGCGCTCTCCTGCTTGTGCTTCCTCCCAGGATCCCATTTCCCCACTTACCTCAGGGCTTTGGTCTCCTTCCCCCGGTGAACCTAGTTTAAAGCCCTCCTCACTAGGTTAGCCAGCCTGCTGGCGAAGATGCTCTTCCCTCTCTTCGTTAGGTGGAGCCCGTCTCTGCCTAGCACTCCTTCTTCGTGGAACACCATTCCATGGTCGAAGAATCCAAAGCCTTCTCTCCGACACCATCTGCGTAGCCATTCGTTGACTTCCACGATTCGACGGTCTCTACCCCTGCCTTTTCCTTGCACAGGGAGGATGGACGAGAACACCACTTGCGCCTCAAACTCCTTTATCCTTCTTCCCAGAGCCACGTAGTCTGCAGTGATCCGCTCAAGGTCATTCTTGGCAGTATCATTGGTACCCACATGGAGAAGCAGGAAGGGGTAGCGATCCGAGGGCTTGATGAGTCTCGGCAGTCTCTCCGTCACATCGTGTATCCTAGCTCCTGGCAAGCAGCAGACCTCTCGGTTTTCCCAGTCGGGGTGGCAGATAGATGACTCAGTCCCCCTGAGGAGGGAGTCCCCGACCACCACCACCCTCCTCCTCCTCTTGGGAGTGGTGGTCGTGGAACCCCCATCCCTAGGACAGTGCATCTTTTGCCTTCCAATCGGTGGAGTCTCCTTCTGCTCCCTTCCCTCAGATGGGTCATCTAGTCCACTCTCCGCATTAGTACCTGTAGAGAGAACATGGAAACGATTGCTCACCTGTATCTCCATTGCTGGTGCATGGACGCTCCTCTTTCTCCTTCTGGAGGTCACATGCTGCCAAACCTCCTCACAATCCTTCTGTCCCTGCTGCGCTTGCTCTGAATCTTCAGAACATTGTGGCCGTAGAAGCATCTCCTGACGTCTGTCCAGGAAATCTTCATTTTCCCTTATGCAATGCAGAGTCGACACTCGTTTCTCCAGCCCTCGAACCTTCTCTTCCAATATGGAGACCAGCTTGCACTTTGTACAGACAAAGTCGCTTCTGTCCTGTGGAAGAAAGACAAACATGGCACAACCTGTGCAGGTTACAACAGCTGAGCGCTCACCTTCCATATCACCATCCTCTTAAGAGCTTTCTCAACTGTTGCAGGAACTACTCAGAGAAACCTGCAGATGAAAGCCTCAGTGTGCTCTCCCCGCGCGAACTCCCAGGCAAACTCCCGCTGTTAGCCTCTGCTGTTCGCCCCGCTGTGACCATTGCCAACCCGCCCGGACCTTCTCACCCAGGACCAAGGTCACCTCCTCCACCCACCCCAACCTAGCAGCCCTCCACCTCCTGGCATGGCTGCTCAGTGGTTAGGCCAGGAGTAGAGGACTTGCTCGGAGGGAGTCCAGTGCATCCTCCTGGAGAGCAGGATGCCCTCCATGCATCAGCCCTACCTGAAAAAATGGTCTCAGTTTTCCCAGTGGGCCACCTATCGGACATCTCTCCAGTAGCTGCCCCAATCCAGTTTATACTGGATTACCTCCTTCATCTCTGTCAAGGTTCATTTGGCAGCTATATCGGCCTTTCACCCGCTGGTACAGGGCCACACCATATTCTCTCATGCCATGACCAGTTGATTCCTTAAGGGCTTGGATCACCTTTTTCCTTTCGCTAGACCCCCAGTCCCTCAGTGGGACTTGAACTTGGTTCTAGCCAGGCTAACGGGACCTCCATGTGAGCCACTTGCTCCTGGTCCTACCTGTCATAGATAGTATCCTTGTGGCAATCACATCTGCTAGGAGGGTCTTGGAGCTGCAGGCCCTGACCCCCGAAATCCCTGTACATGGTATTCCATAAGGATAAGGTCCAGCTCCGCCTGCACCCGTCTTTCCTCCCTAAGGTGTTCTCTGCATATCATATGGACCAGGACATTTTCCTGCTGGTGCTCTGTCCCAAGCCCACGTGTCCAGTGAGGAGTGCCGCCTTCACATGTTAGATGTAAGACGGGCTCTGGCTTTTTACCTATAACATACAAAGCAGTTCAGGAAGTCTTCACCACCACGGGCGCGTGCATGATCTCCACTCAGCAGCTCTCCAATTGGATCACTTCATGTATCGATACTTGTTAGGATCTGGTGGGAGTTCCCCCACCGCCGATTCTGAGAGCACACTTGACTAGGGCGCAAGCCTCATCGGCTGCCTTTCTGGCTCACATCCCTATTCAGGATATTTGTAGGGCTGCCACACGGTCTTCAGTCCACACGTTCATCTCGCATTATGCAATCATCTCCCAGACTAGGGAGGACACTCGGTTCGGCAGAGCAGTGCTCCATCCTGAGTGTCTGAACTGCCCACATCCCACAGATATAGCTTGGCATCACCTGTTGTGGAATGCACATGAGCAATCACTCGAAGAATAAAAGAAAGTTACCTTGTCCGTAACTGGCGTTCTTCGCGATGTGTTGCTCATGTCCATTCCACATCACTCCTTCCTTCCTCTCTGTCGGAGTTGTCTAACAAGAGGGACCTGAGGGTGGGGTGAGTGCGCAGCAGCCCTTATACTGCGCCATGGTGGCGCCACTCCATGGGGCGCTAGGGGTGCTCCCCTACAGGTACTGCTAAGGGAAAAACTTCCAGCACTGGTGCATGTGGCTAACATGCACATCTATTGTGGAATGAACATGAGCAACACATCTCGAAGAACACCAGTTACTGGAAAAGGTAACTGTCTTATCCTTCAATTCTGGTGTCAGAATCAATACAATTGCTTCAGCCTGATAGTTTCCCAAAGGGAAAACTTAACTTCTCTCCAAAGGGAGTTGAGAGACAAGGTGGGTGAGGGTAAGAGCGAGTAGTGGACCAACTTCTGTTGGTGAAAGAGATGAGCTTTGGAGCTAACTCCGAACACTTCTTCAGATCTGTGTAGCCCGACAGGTCGTCTCTTCAATAAACAGCAGTTAGAACATAAGAACAGCTATACTGAGTCAGACCAGTTCATCTAGCCCACTATCTTGTCTTCCAACAGGCGCCACAGAGGGAATGAAGAGAACAGGTAATCAAGTGATCCATCCCCTGTTGCCCATTCCCAGTTCCTGGCAAACAGATGCTAGGGACACCATCCCAGTAAATAGCCATGGATGGACCTATCCTCCATGCACTGCTCTAGTTTTTTTTTTTAACCTTGTTCTAATCTTGGCCTTCACAACATCCTCTGGCAAAGAGTTCCCCAGGTTAACTGTGCATTGTGTGAGCACCCATTGCCCCTGTGGAGCTGCCCTTTTCCCCCTTCTATGATCTCATCTTTCATTGACTAGCATTTTTCTATTTAGCATCAGAATCATTCCAAACTAGCTGCCCTTCCCTCCTGTCCCCTTAAAGAGACACTGTCCCCTGTCTTGTGTAAATCACTGACTTCTCTCGGCACTGACTGCCCCTCCATGTCCTTGCCCCTCAGTCTGTGCTGATTGGACCCTTCCCTCCACTCCTGGAGGATTCTCCCTTCTCCATCATCAAGTAACCCAGTGAATGGGAATCTTAAAAGTATGCAGGTGATTTAGGAGCAGAAACCCACCCTCAGACCTTCCATGCAGTTGGCACTTCTCCCTCACTGATCAGAATTGAAACTTGTGCAGGGAGACTGCTGGACCACACCCCATCTGGGTATGAGCAAAGCAGCAGGAGAACCTGGAGATTGAACCTAGAGTTTCATACGTTCAAACCATGTGGTTTTCCACTGAGCTACACCAGCAGTCAAATTAGGCTTCCTTGGTGCTACACTCAGAGCCCTCCTGTTCCCAGAGCATCCAGTGGCCTATACGCTTCATGGGAAGCCCATTCCTCTCTCTCAGGGCCAATTGTGCTCTCTTGGAGGTTGCTGGTTCATAGGGGTCACTTTGCAGCAGGGCCAGATTCTATGTGTGGGGAAGAGAAAGTGTGTGCCCTGGATTCAGGGTGCAGAGATACAATCAGCCCTCTCCCCTGCATTTGGGGGTGTGTGTGCTGCAATCCCCTACTGGAAGGTCATGGTGGTGGGGGGTGCTGTGAGCATCTCAACACCTCACCCTGGTGCCAGAAGTGGTGTGGGGAGCTCCAGGTGTTTCTAGGATCTACTGTTTCCACCTGCCTGTAAAATCCAGCTTTCCCCAGCATATTCACTGCGGTGCAGCTGGATCACTGTTTCCACGGCTGTACAGCAAAGAATTACTCCCAGTTACAGCATGATTAGCCCATGTCAGTGATTAATGAGGTGGATGTAGTTGTAGATTGTTATTCATTCCCCACCTTGACAATTCAGAAGGTCCATTTCCTACTGAAATCCCCAGCACCTCAGTGATCCCGGTAGCAGAGGTTGGGATTTCCCTGAGGCCCTGAGATTTTCAGGGTCTTTTTTTCCCTTAGCCTCAAGTGAACTAAGCTTTTTCCCCCAACCCAGACATTACATGAAATAACAGGAACATAAAGAAAGAGAGGAGGGAACATCTCAGTGGCAGGGCTGAATGTTTTCAGGCCCCTCTCTTTGTCCATTGTTTCCATTGCAGAAGAGAAAGTTTCCATGAAAATTTGACACCCTGTTTTGCACAAGGGACAGAGAAAGATCTTGCTGTTCATGCATTTGTGCAAAGAAAATTGTGCTTGTGTATGAGAAATATGCAAGAAATTGCCTTATGCTGGGACAATATCCTCAGGATTCAGAGCAAAGGACTCCTCCTGAGAACTGATTTAACTCCACACATCTGGGATTTAAAAATTTTCTTCCATGGACACATTGTGAACTTGTGACATTGAGCCAGACTCTGGGGGTTCAGGCTGCTTTAACTCTTGGTAAAAACATGAACTTGATTCCAAGCAGAGAGATAAGAGAAGGCTGAAGCTGACTCGAGTCCCAGGTTGGGGTCTCCTGGATGGTGGGAAACATCCTTTGCTGCGGCCAGGGGACAGCGGGCTACTGGTGACATACCAGGTCTGGTATGAAAGGTAATGTTGCATGAACTTTTACCATACAGGCTCCACAGGAGAGAATCTAGAGAAGGGTGAGTCATTTCTCAGCTGCATTCTCAGGAGAAGCCGGTAGCCGTCCTTGAACAGACACCCAGGAGAGCAACCGTGGCAGTTCTGCGGAGAGCTCTGGCTGCCAGGGGATCCAGCTAGGAGAGGAAGTGCTGGGGGATGTGCAATTTTAGCAGTGGGGAGGAGAGCCAGGCCAGTGGGACGTCTCAGGAGTTACAGGTGGCTTTGCCAGTGGGGAGGCTCTAGGTGACACCTTGGAGGTGGGGCAGTAGGGACTACAGAATATGGGACTGGTTAAAATGAAAGTGCACAAGTAACCTTCCCTTTTGCTCCAGCTAAAGGCCCTACTTTGGCCTCTCCCCGTTTCATGAAAATCTCCGTCTCTACCCCGGCTCTCAGAAACCCCCCTCTCTCCCATTGGTATTTTCAGTTTCTTCCTTTTTTCATGGTCTTGTACAAATATTTTTGCCATGGAAATGATCAAGTACATTTAAAATGAGAAAAACAATAGAACAACACATCTATACCTCCTTCACCAGACATAGTGTTGTGTCTGAATTTTTCTACTGAAAAGTCTAGGCAGGCAGAGTCACCCCTACATTTACTTCACATCAGGCCCAGGACAGTTCTTGGGGCTGTGGGACAGAACTGAGCTTCACTGGCAGCAGCGGGGGAGGATGGTTGGGAGTGATCGATCTGCAGAATATTTTAATCCTTTTTGTATATTTATTTTTTGAGATTTAAATCAATGCAACTTCCACTCCTCAGACTCTCCCCAGGAAATAACTTTTCTGCACCAAGTACCCAAAACTTTGAAAAATAAGAAGGGAAATGAAATAGCCACACGATGGCGCCAGAACCTAAGGAATGAGAAGCCATATGTTTCTTCAAAGTGCATTGTGCTGAAAAGGGAGGTGTTTTCTATTTAACCCCCAGCCTCCCCTACTCTAACCCACTAGGCCCACTCAGCCAGGAATAGAACCCAGGAGTCCTGGTTCCCAGACCCCCCTACTCTAGCCCACTAGACCCCAGTTCCTGTGACAAAGAAGAAGCTTTGAGTCCCCTGTGCTGTCCCCTCGCCTCCCATTGAAATAATCATAGCAACGTACTTCAGGGAAATATTTATTAATGAAGTGTCAATGAGAGGTCAGTGTCACACTGAAGGGCACTCTGATGGTTTTAAATTTGTCATCCAAATGTAGCTAACACCTAGCACATGTTTTAACCTGTTTTCTTACCCTTGCTCATTATCGGAGAAGGGGGGGAGAGAGAGAGTGAGGAATAGAAACAGAGACCTAGTGACTGAAGCAAACATTTATTTGCTCCTTGCTTATCATCGTCAGTTATTTGGGATACAAACTCATCCACCACTCACTGTCTCTCCTGGGCTCAATGGGGAGGAAGAGATCAGCTGTCAGTGGGACTTGGGGAGCTCAGAACATTATTGTGAGCTGCTCGAGCATTTAGGTGAGAACCACTGCTCTAGGTGAAGGCTGCTCTAACTCATTTTGCATCTGTGGCTGTTGAAGCTACAAGGCAGAGTACTAAGCACAGCATGACCATGGCTGGTCACAGTAGGATCTTTGTGTGACAGGAACTGTGGGACCACTGTGCCCCCTTAACTCTCTAGCCTGGGCTCTCCCTTACAATGCTGTGTTAGTGACAAGCAGCAAAAGCCCTCCTGGTGCGGTGATCACTTGGCCAACAACATGCAGTGACTCACTCAACTAAGTTGCATGAATGCTCTATAAGCTACTCATGAATTCTACAGAGAGAGTCACCAGCAAATCTCCCCAGGCCTTAGCCTTGCACCTCAGAAATGTACCGTCTTTCACTGCACAAGACCTTCTCTTGAACAGTACAAGTTCATTAATTAGTTCGCCACTTCATCAAAAGAAAATGGACATGCAGCAGCTTTTGTAATTTCAGAGGCTTTCCTAAGCACTTTGGACAAACTCACTAGTAAGTAGAAAACATTAAAGTAAGTTTAATAACTACAGAAAGATAGATTTTAAGTGATTATAAGTGTTAGGCACAGAAATCAGAGTTTGTTACAGAGCAAATAAGAATAGAATCTCAGTCTAAATTCTAACTTGGACACAATAAGCAAGAATTGGATCAAACAGCTTTTCTCACCCCACTGAACATTCCAGGGAGTTTACAGTTCTTAATACACAGGCTGAATTCCCTCTCAGCCTGGGACCAATCTCCCCAGTTCAAAGTCTTGTCTTCCAGACAATCTTCCAGGAAGAGAGAAGCCAAGTGATGGTGTCATCGACCCTCATTTATATTTTTTCTCCAGGTGCTAGAAAGATCCTTGCTGTGATGCTGGGGTTAGTTAGCCCCCAATATGATTACGGCTGGTCACAGAAGTGTCTCTTGTTGCGGGAAGCCAGGTTTGATGTTCAAATTCTGTATTTCACAGATTTCCAGATCTGGGAATGTCCAAAAAAGCATTTCTGATAGGGAGATGTATGAATGGCACATAATGTGCACAGAAGTCCTATGGAGGTGGGGTGGGAATTAATAATATTTTGAGGATCTTTTGGGAAAAGAGACTTTACTGATAAGGTTTGTCTCAGTTCTTTTTTCACCATTTTCTATTATTTAGAGCAATAACTATTTATTTTTGAATATATTAATTATACCCTGAATATTATTTAATCAATCATAAACATTAGTGTCACCTGAATTTTCCCTCTACTAGCAAGACCTAACTGAATTTTGCAGCTTTCAGGAATGGGAGGAGACAGTGAATTTGGGGAATTAAATCATTCTGTTTGTGGGTGGATGTTTTATGCTCACATCTCACTGCATGAACTAACATACTTAGGCAATGTCTACACTAAAGAATTATGTCAACATAATAGTTATTAAATCACTTGTGTGTGTGCACAAATACGTATCCTCAGCCACCTGTGGCTGCTGGAAGATCCAGATACGTGGAGGTTGTTCTGCACTCTGTGGGGTGAGGATTCAGCTGGGAGAAGGGGCAGACTAGGTGAGGTTTTTTTTTTTATTTGCAGGGACGTTGTCAGCAGGAGGCTATATGTCCCATGACAGTGGGATCTGAGCTGGGGTAGAACTAGCAGGGGGTGGGTGTGGGGGAGGTTGCCACTTGGTAAAAATGAAATTGCAAAACCTCTCCATGTGCTGGAGGAAAAGCCTCTAATTGATCCCATAAACTCCCCACCATGAAAATCTCCACCCCTGCCATGGCTACGGCTGCGATTCTGTCTCAGAGGTTGTGCAAGTCACAGATTCTGTGATTTTCCTCGACCTACAAGGGTTCTGCAGCTGCAGCAGCTGGTGTGTCTGACCCCCAGAGTGCCCAAATAGCTGGCCCCAGGGCCAGCAGCTAGGGCACCCTGCAGCCAGCCGCACCAACTGCCAGCCAGCCACAACGGCCGCTGCTCGTGCAGCCCCGGCAGCCGGCCCTAGGCAGTGCCGGAGCAGCAGCCAGTGCAGATGGCCCTGGGGAGCGTCTGAGTAGTGGCCCCAGGGATGGCCCTAGAAAGCACCCGAGTAGCAGCCAGTGCAGCTGGTTGCAGGGAACACCTGAGCAGTAATGCCAGGGACAGTCCCAGGGATCACTGGAGCAGTGATCTCGGGGGCTGCCCCAGGGCCAACTGCACCAGCCACTGCTTGGGGAGCTCCAGGCACCTGGCCACAGGGAGCACCCAAGCAATGGCTATTGTGACTGGCCCCGGGGAGTGCCTGAGCAGCAGTCATGCGGGCAGCCCCAGAGAGCCCCAAAACAATAGTCCCGGGGGTGCCCCAGGGACCTCTTGACCAGCAGTGGTCCAGGGGGCGGTTGGATCAGTGATCCCAGGGGCCGTTGGGAGAGTGGTGCCCGGGTCATCAGAGCAGCAGTCGCAGGAGTCATCCCTATGGCAGGAGCAGGGCCCCCCCCCCTGAGCACTGGGGCCCAGGAGCAGAGATTAGGTAATGGGGATTTATAGTAAAAAGCCATTGACATTTCACAGGCTGTGAATTTTTGGTTATTGCCTGTGACCAGTCTATGGCTTTTACTAAAAATACCCAGGACTAAATCTTCACCTTAGCCATGGCACTCTGAGACTCCCAGGCAGATTTTTTATTTTTCTAATTTTTCCTTGGCCTCATACAAACATTTTTCCCATCAAAATGATCAAGATCATTTAAAATGAGAAAAACAAATCAAAGCCAAGGTAATCCCAACCAATCAGCCCCTACACACTTTGGGGCTGAATTTGTCTACTGAAATTTTGAGGTGATAAAATGAAGCCCTTTTTAGTCAGAAAACAGACCTAGACCTCCCATGCTGTATGTAAGACTTCTGCTACTGAACCACCAATGGTGTAGCTCCTCTTGTGAGACATTTACAGCTACTCAATATTACTGCTATTCCAGGGTATCAATTATTGACTCCAGGAAACATTTTTCTTACTCTGGGTCCACGTGTCACAGGTTTCTCTAGCAAAGGCCAGTCCATGGCCATATGGTCCAGACATCCTCCTTCAAATCAAGCTAGAACCTAAGAATTCTTTCCCTTTCCCCAGTTGTGGGAGGGGAGACCTTTAAAATCCCTCTCTGTGCTACTGCACATGGCTAAGCAAAGAGAACACACTCCAAATTCCCTCTGTGCTTTGGGAGGCAGGTTTGCTGTTTGAATTCTGTATTTCAGATGACTTCAAGCCCTGGCATTGTGATTATTTACAAGTTTCTCTGGCACTGCAGATTCAATGGGGTCACAGCTGTGATGGCCGAGTGATTAAGCTGTTGGACTAGAAATCCCATGGGGTTCTCCTGCTCAGGTTTGAATCCTACTCCCCGTGTGAACTGCCTTTTAGCCACAGTTTCTAACTAGAGCAATACATCTATACCCACCCCGGAGACACTTTCAATTCACTTCCCATCGCAAGTAAACCCTGTTCTTCCAGTTTCATAGAGATGCCTGGGATCCTACCTCACACGGTGTCCCTGAGGTCTCAGGCAAATTCTCAGCTCCCATAGGCTCTGCCACTCACCTAGAGCCCCACAACTTAACCCTAACCCTGGCTGCTGCTCCTCTCTAGAGAGTGTGAAAGGAGCTGAGGCAGTGCAGGAGCCTTCCCTGGGGCCTGAGGCTTTGGGAGAGACAGATTGTTTAAGATATCCAAGTGTTGGAAACGATGCAGCCACCACCTAAATCAGGGGACTGTTCCAGCCCTGAGTCTAAGCTGCTGGGATTCCGCCCCCACAGAGCAGGGTGCCCCAGATTACAGCCTGAAAATAGGCATGTGAAACTAAGCCCTGGTCTACACTACGAGTTTAGGTCGAATTTAGCAATGTTAGATAGATTTAACCCTGCACCCATCCACACAACAAAGCCATTTTTATCGACTTAAAGGGCTCTTAAAATCCATTACTGTACTCCTCCCCGATGAGGGGATTAGTGTTGAAATCGACATCACTGGGTCGAATTTGGGGTAGTGTGAACACAATTTGATGGTATTGGCCTCCGGGAGCTATCCCAGAGTGCTCCATTGTGACCACTCTGGACAGCACTTTCAACTCAGATGCACTAGTCAGGTACACAGGAAAAGCCCCAGGAACTTTTGAATTTCATTTCCTGTTTGGCCAGCATGGCGAACTGATTCTGCACAGGTGACCATGCAGAGCTCATCAGCACAGGTTACCATGCAGTCCCAGAATCACAAAAGAGCTCCAGCATGGACCAAATGGAAGGTACTGGATCTGATCGCTGTAAGGGGAGACGAATCTGTGCTATCAGAACTCTGTTACAAAAGACAAAATGCCAAAATATTTGAAAAAATCTCCAAGGGCATGATGGACGGAGGCTACTCCAGGGACCCGCAGCAGTGCCGCGTGAAAATTAAGGAGCTCAGGCAAACCTACTAAAAAACCAAAGAGGCAAACTGCCGCTCCGGGTCAGAGCCCCAGCCATGCCGTTTCTATGATGAGCTGCATGCAATTCTGAGGGGGGCCCTACCACTACCCCACCCTTGTCTGTGGACACCTGCAAGGGGAGAGTCTCATGCAACAGGGATGAGGATTTTGGGGACGAGGAGGAGGATAGCGCACAGCAGGCAAGTGGAGAAACCATTCTCCCCGAGAGCCAGGAACTGTTTATCACCCTGGAGCCAATAGCCTCCCAACCCTCCCAAGGTGGGCTCCCGGACCATGAAGCCAGAGAAGGCACCTCTGGTGAGTATACCTCTGTAAATATAATACATGGTTTAAAAGCAAGCATGTTTAATGATTAATTTGCCCTGAAGATTTAGGATGCATTCGCGACCAGTACAGCTACTGGAAAAGTCTGTTAACGTGTCTGGGGATGGAGCAGAAATCCTCCTGGGACATCTCCATGAAGCTCTCCTGGAGATACTCCCAAAGCCTTTGCAAAAGGTTTCTGGGGAGGGCAGCCTTATTCCATCCTCCATGGTAGGACACTTTTTACTACGCCAGGCAAGTAGCACATAGTCTGGAATCATTGCATAACAAAGAGAGGAGGTACGCTAAGTGCTGCATTGGGGGGCTGTGTTGGTGAGTTTCTAAGTGTCTGTTGCTGGGACAGTTTGTCAGTTTGACCATGTGCTTGCTTGCTTGCTTGCTTGTTTGTTTGAAAAGTGTGAATTGGGAGTGCTTTGTTCCAGGTGGGCCTTCAGTGGCCCTGACTGGTATATAAGGGCAGTCAGCAGCGAACCAGCTGAGCGGCGAACAGCAGAGGCTAACAGAGGGAGTTCGCCTGGGGAGAGCGCACTGAGGCTTTCATCTGTGGGTTTCTCTGAGTAGTTACTGCAAAGGCTGAGGAAGCTCTTAAGAAGAAGGTGATATGGAAGGTGAGCATCCGAAGAAGTGAGGTTTTTACTCACGAAAGCTTATGCCCAAATAAATCTGTTAGTCTTTAAGGTGCCACCAGACTCCTTGTTGTTTTTGTAGATACAGACTAACACGGCTACCCCCTGATACTTGATCAGCTGTTGTAACCTGCACAGGTTGTGCCATGTTTGTCTTCCTTCCACAGGACAGAAGCGACTTTGTCTGTACAAAGTGCAAGCTGGTCTCCATATTGGAAGAGAAGGTTCGAGGTCTGGAGAAACAAGTATCGACTCTGCGTTCCATAAGGGAAAATGAAGATTTCCTGGACAGACGTCAGGAGATGCTTCTACGGCCACAACGTTCTGAAGATTCAGAGCAGGCGCAGCAGGGAGAGAAGGATAGTGAAGAAGTTTGGCAGCATGTGACCTCCAGAAGGAGAAAGAGGAGCGTCCATCTACCAGCCATGGAGATACAGGTGAGCAATCGTTTCCATGTTCTCTCTACAGGTACTAATGCGGAGAGTGGACTACATGACACACCTGAGGGAAGGGAGCAGAAGGAGACTCCACCGATTGGAAGGCAAGAGATGCACTGTCCTAGGGATGGGGGTTTCACAACCACCACTTCCAAGAGGAAGAGGAGGGTGGTGGTGGTTGGGGACTCCCTCCTCAGGAGGACTGAGTCATCTATCTGCCGCCCCGACCGGGAAAACCGAGGGGTCTGCTGCTTGCCAGGAGCTAGGGTACACGATGTGACAGAGAGATTGCCGAGATTCATCAAGCCCTCAGATCGCTACCCCTTCCTGCTTCTCCATGTGGGAACCAATGATACTTCCAAGAATGACCTTGAGCGGATCACTGCAGACTACGTGGCTCTGGAAAGAAGGATAAAGTAATTTGAGGTGCAAGTGGTGTTCTCGTCCATCCTCCCTGTGCAAGGAAAAGGCTGGGGTAGAGACCGTCGAATTGTGGAAGTCAACGAATGGCTACCCAGGTGGTGTCAGAGAGAAGGCTTTGGATTCTTCGACCATGGGATGGTGTTCCAAGAAGGAGGAGTGCTAGGCAGAGACAGGCTCCACCTAACGAAGAGAGGGAAGAGCATCTTCGCAAGCAGGCTGGCTAACCTAGTGAGGAGGGCTTTAAACTAGGTTCACCGGGGGGAGGAGACCAAAGCCCTGAGGTAAGTGGGGAAATGGGATCCTGGGAGGAAGCACAAGCAGAAGAGCGCAAGCGGGGAGGACTCCTGTCTCATACTGAGAAAGCGGGACGATTAATGAGTTATCTTAAGTGCCTATACACAAATGCAAGAAGCCTGGGATGTGGGGATGTATCATCAATACACCAACCTAATGAAAAGTTCCATGAGGAGGTAAGGGTCACGATGGGACACTTGCCAGGTAAACAAATCATGGCCTTATGTAAGGCCCCCTGGTGGTCTAGGATTATATAAGATGATCATGGCCTTATGTAAGGCCCCCTGGCGGTCTAGGATTATATAAGATAATCATGGCCTTATGTAAGGCCCCCTGGTGGTCTAGGATTATATAAGATGATCATGGCCTTATGTAAGGCCCCCTGGTGGTCTAGGATTATATAAGATGAGGTAAACAAATCATGGCCTTATGTAAGGAACAGTTGAACCAATCGGTGTGGGGCTATACATGTGATAAACACATGATTCTCCTTCTTGTCCAATCCGTAGATGTGTTATTATAGCCTAATTGTGTTATGTAATGTTAAGAAAAACTATAAAAGAAAGCTTGCAATAAACAGGATTCAGATTCAGCTTGCAACCACATTGGTCGTGTGCTTCATCCGCTCCGCCTGGGACGCCACACTGGGAAACAAGCAGGGAGAACTGGAAGTCCTGGCACAGTCAGGGAACTATAATGTGATTGGAATAACAGAGACTTGGTGGGATAACTCACATGACTGGAGTACTGTCATGGATGGATATAAACTGTTCAGGAAGGACAGGCAGGGCAGAAAAGGTGGAGTTGTGTTGTATGTAAGAGAGGAGTATGACTGCTCAGAGCTCCGGTATGAAACTGCAGAAAAACCTGAGAGTCTCTGGATAAAGTTGAGAAGTGTGAGCAACAAGGCTGATGTCGTGGTTGGAGTCTGCTATAGACCACCAGACCAGGGGGATGAGGTGGACGAGGCTTTCTTCTGGCAACTAGCAGAAGTTGCTAGATCGCAGGCCCTGGTTCTCATGGGAGACTTTAATCACCCTGATATCTGCTGGGAGAGCAATACAGCGGTGCACAGAAAATCCAGGAAGTTTTTGGAAAGTGTAGGGGACAATTTCGTGGTGCAAGTGCTGAAGGAACCAACTAGGGGCAGAGCTTTTCTTGACCTGCTGCTCACAAACAGGGAAGAATTAGTAGGGGAAGCAAAAGTGGATGGGAACCTGGGAGGCAGTGACCATGAGATGGTCGAGTTCAGGATCCTGACACAAGGAAGAAAGGAGAG